>NC_139021.1:78771366-78854884 GCF_964662115.1 Mustela nivalis
TATAAAACATTATGGAAAATGTGAGCTATTGTACACTGATGAGATAATGCGAATCCTAAGGATATGCACAGGGAAACACTCTTTCCTTCCTTTCTATGTTCCCTTCCTTTGTTTACAGTTGTTTCCGGTGCTAGTTTTGTGTGAAACTCTTAACTGGCACTCACTGAGATAGTAAGGTGGTGAAATATGAGCCTTCAGACATTTTTAAGAAAGGTAAAAACAACATAGAAGAAAGGATTTTAAATTGGAAATTTTGTGTTGTATCAGGCTTAGATGATGTTTTATTAAAGCATACTACAAGTTTTATACTTCAGGTTGTAAAGGAATGCCCATTATCAAGTTTTAAGAAACTTTTCAATGAATCTGTATAAGCTGCCTTATAAGGCTTTTGTCCTCCCTCCTTCCGCTTGGAACACTATAGTTTTAGTTAGTCAATAGAACTTAAGAAATTTCTTAGAGCTGCTCCAAAGACCTAATATCCTTGTTTTACTGCCTTTGGGGCTGATTCATTTTCAGAATAACCCTACTGCATAATTCCTTTGATAAACTTTAATTGCTTTCAAATTATATTGGAATTCAGTCAGCCTCTATAGGAATTTTCCTGTGAAATTGTGTTAGAATCTGGCCCAAAGGGATTTTCTTAAAATGCAGATTAAAGTCCATACATTGCATGAAAAACATTTTATCTTTTATAACATAGAGATGCTTCTTTATCATATAAAGGAGATCTACAGTATTATTATAGTGCAAGACTGAGATGAAAATTGATCCCTTGAAATTTCAGTCATATTAAATAAATTTCCTTATGAATACTTTTTTGAACAAATCTCATTTGAATGAAATGATCTTGGTATACAAAAAGTCCTGTAATATATGTGATTTCTTCCCCCCCCCTTTTTTCTACTCATACTTATACATTATTCTCATATGAAATAGTTCCAATATTCAATAAATATATTTGAGGCATTATTAAAAAAAATTCATATGCAAGTCTAGGGAAGTGTTTTATGATGGCTTTGAAGAAAGGAACTTGCCTCTGCTAGTAGGCTCAGTAATCAAGAAGGCCAAGCCAGAAATGTGAAGCTCTCTGGAAAAAACAAGAGACTGGGTATGAGAAGCGTATGATTCCACAGGCTTCTATTTTCTAGGTCCCCACAAAGGAAATGTACACACAGTTCTTGTGGGTAGATTGGTCTTCCCAGGGAGAGAAATTAATACTTCAGAGCACCAAGGAGGTGATTTTCTCATTTATGTAAGTGGGAGAAAACATTCCAAGTGGTATTCTGCTGTGTGGGACAAGGAGCAGGTGAGCAGTTAGCTCCAAGGAATGGTACATCACACCGAGGTTAGGACCATTATTACTGCCAGTCCTTGCACAAAACCACATATTTGAAAACATCCTACGGACATTGATTACACTTATTATTTCTCACTGCAGTTCTTACCCTTGGGTTCTAGCCTTGTGTCCCTCTGTTCTCAGAGCCCCTTGAGACTATAAGATACATTGTTGTTAACTTAACATCTTTGGCAGGATTATATGTGTTTCACTACTACCCTTGGAGAAGTTTTCTTTCTTCTGGGTTACTGACAACGGGTCTATATTTTAACATTCTTGCACATTTGTATTAAATATATTTTTCTCATTGTAATTTCTATACTATAGGAGTTAGTTCAAAAGAGGCAGACAATATTGAAGCCAGAAAAAACTTTCTTTTCTTTCTTTCTAAATCACCTTTTAAAAACTATTGAGAGATGGTGACATAATTGATTTCTGGAGTTTCTTAATTCTGTCCTCTGATTTTGCCAAGGGAAAATTTCCTTTCCTTATTTTTGACCAGAAAGGAAAAGAAATGTGTCAAGTACCTACGGTCGAACCTCTCCATCTGACGAATTATTTGTATTTTTTATTTCCTTTAGACTCTTTCCAGTGCATTGCACAATGCTTTTAAGAAAACGGACTTCCTTCAACAGCATTAGTTCCCAGCATTACTGTGTGAGGTGGGAGAATTAGGAATCGGAATCTATGATATATCTCTTCCAGCTGATGTGTGGAAAGGAAACTCCAGCATAGCCACATGGAGAGAAGGCAGGGTCTGCACCTAGAAAGTGATATATAATAAGAGTGCACACGTGGGGCAGGTGCATGAATGAAATGAGATATGAAGATGTCACAAAAATTTCAGTGAAGCCAGACCCACCAGAAAGTAATGGCTATAATAGATACAGGTCAGTACCTTAGATGATTTAAAGTGGTATTCGTAACACCATTCTCTGAGCAAAGTTTTTGATTGACTCTAAGTTATGTGCTTTCCTCATGTCAGGCATTCTGATGGGCAGGCATTCTAGAAGATTCCAGGCATAGACTGAAGCCAGACTCTTTGATTTGAATTCCGAGTCTGAGTACTGCCAGTGATGTGTGACCTTGGGCCATGGACTTAATCACATTGGGTATCAGCTTCTCCATCTTTGGATCTCAAGATTTAAATCTTCAGATGTTCTTTTTTGGGACATCTGAATTAAGTGTTTACTGTTATTAACACTCATGGGAATATCTGAATTAAGTGCTGTTATTACTCCATCACTTACAGGAATGTCTAAGACATTAGAGAAACCCTTTTAGAATATAGTTGTCTTAATCACGTATAGAAGTTTTATTCACTTGAGCAACAACTGTTGATTGTGCAGTTTTATAAGTCCCAGGCATTGTGTGAGGTGACGGGGATATAGTGAGGAATGGACCAGAGCAATCCCCTCTTTTCTGGAATGACAGGTGTTAAGGGGGTAGGTTGCCTGGCAACCTCAGCTTGCCCACCCACCCTACACACTCTCTGGAGACTTTGCAATGTGTGCACCTCTGCACTCAGCCTCTCAGCATATCCAAGACTACATAGATCACCTCAGATCTCATTTCATGTCCAAGATGACTGATATCCAGTTCCAGTCTTTCATTCCTCAGTCAAAACACTGAGAAGTAGGTTTTCTCTAACCTTTAATGGTCCAATGGCAAAATACCAAACAAGTTTTCATGACACTGAGTACAATATAAATATCAAAGGACTGTAACTGTCTGGTGTTTCCATTGCCATACCTTGTTAATGACATGTGTTAACTCTGTCATGAGATTGGAATGGACCATCCTATGGTTCTGTGCTTTCCTTGTGATGGCTGGCAGGTCTGCATGTCCATGGATGAAGGAGGCACTTCATATCACCAGTTCCCAAGAGCCCAGGGCTTTTGAAACAGGACTGCCCAACACTGTCCCCTTCTTTCTCTTCATCACTCACTTTTGCCGTTTTGCAAGGATCATCGGTTTTGTGCCCACTGGCTCTCCCTGGGCTTCCACACAGACAGTCATGGACCTCCCTCTGTGGCACATGTCAGTTAGTCACTCCCATACTGAGAGAGGAATATCACTTACCAAGGCAAAATCTCCTGAGAAGTTCCTCATCATTTTTCTTCTTCCCACATCCTGGGTACTAAGAGCAGCTGTAGTCCACAACTAGGTGACCGAATATCAAATTACGTGAAAGAAGATGATGAAATGCTTTGCAAAGGACGAGTGAAGCCATACTGTGAAATGAAGAGTAAATACGTTTACTTCATTTTATATGTTATTTTCTGTTGATGCAGAAAGATAATTTAAAAAGCTGACTATGACTGCGTCTTGTATGGGTAGATAGAGACAGTCTCCCAAGGGTAACTTCCTTGTTTCAGAGTCACTGAGGGACCCTCTCTTAGAGATGTACATGTAGGCACATAGGTACGCCCCACTTGGAGGGAGGGCACAGAAGAGTGTGCCCTCTTGAGGGGAGCTCCTCTTGGTAAGGAATGCTCTGGGGTACAGTTGACACTATTTCCTTATGAGCTCCTCTTGATAAGGAATGCTCTGGGGTACAGTTGACACTATTTCCATAAAGAGCTAGGGTCCTTCTGGGGAGGGAAGAAAGTAAGACTCTCAAGTGAGTTTGAAAGTTAGGGAAACCTGTGGGAGTTCACTGATTGGGAAGGGCCCCCTGAGGCCCAGTAAAGCAAGATACCACATGGGGGGGCGGGCCTATCTGGTGATAACATCCCATGAAAGCAATAGCCTAAGAGTTGTGGGCTAGGACTGGTGGCAACATTTTGGGGGCTGAGGCTGGAATCTTCTCTGGTTGGAAAAAGTTACTTTCTGCTTGGAACCTGACTGGAATCTTATCTCTCAAATTCTCTCACAACACACCAGACTTCCTAGGCAACAACATGAAATCCAGGTAGCATGGGGCAATATATTTTTAATGAATTCCCAGGTTTGTGTATGCTAGATAATGGTTAAGTTAAGAATTTTTAGCTTGTCTTATCTCAAATGGAAGTAGAGTATTTAATTTCCAAGAGCCACCTAGGTGAGAAAGAGTTGAATACTCTGTGAAGGTAAGTGGACTTGTTATCTGGAGAACTTCCTACATTCACTAAATGTTGACACATTGCTTTTGCTTCCAGGGGAGTCGGCGTTTTTTTTCGTCCGTAAGTGGTCTGTTCATTGCCCACATTAATGAGGCCTCTCTTGGGGCCAGAATGGGTGAATGAAAGTAAGCTCCTCGATTGGCCACCTACATTGATAAATCATGCTTCTTCACAATGATAGAGCACCAAAGACAAACAATTGCAATGCATGGACCGTTTGTTTCATCTTGGTGTGTGCAAAAAAAAAAAGAATAAGTCTTCACAGAGGTAGATTTTCAGTTGCCCTTCATTCATCAAAAAAAAAAAAAAAAAAAAGGAAAAGAAAAATACACAAGCTAACAGAACTTTACTGTTTCTGACTGAAAACACTCTAGCATGAGAATCTGGAGCAGATAAAATAGAGTCATTTGGTTCCTGTAAACTCGAAGCTACAGAATTTGATCTAGTTCTATCTAGTACATTGAAATTTTAGTAGCTTTGTGTTAGCTGGGTTTCAGACAAGGTTCTAATAAAAAAAATCAGCAATTACTGAATTATTGAATTGCATAGTTAGGAAATGGGCAGGGTCCTTTGCTGTAGCACATTAAGTACAGAATTAAGTGACAAGGAGACTCGAGGGTCACTCTGGGACTGAAAGTCTCATTCAGTTACACAATGGACAAGTCCTTTCTTGGACAGGATGTTGGTTTGTGGGAGGTGATCCAGAATATAAGTGTGAGTTAACAGTAGTCCTTTTAATTCCATTCTCCCGTATTTCTAATTAATCCAGCCGTATTGGCACACTACCTTATTGTGTTCCTTTATACATTTCTATCACAGAACCCCAATATATGATATCACCATTGATAAGTTTTCTCAGTTTACACATTCCACTTATTTCCATGCCCACTCTCTAGTCAGGGCCAGTGAAATTTATGTAATGATGTATTATTATATGCTTCTCAATTTCAATCCATCAGAAATATTTAACAATACTTTATGTAATACTGTGAAACTACTCCTAAAGGAAATTATTTTGTCGAGTGCATTTAACTAATGCATTATCTTTTTTTTAAAGATATAGAGCTTTCTAGGGAGCAGTCCCACTGACAGGGGCCCCTAACAGTTTAGGGTAAGAGCTACTCCTTACTGAAATGCCTCCTGGGATGATGGCCAAATTCACTTTGAAACCAAAGACAGAATAAAATAATGTTTACATGTTTTGGGGGTCAGACAAGCCCATTATGATGATTTTGCTTAATGCTTGTCATATAGTCTATAGTTTTCTTAATATCATGCATGTCCTGATGCAGATTTTATGCTTCAGCGAGCAGGCATCTCTGGTCACAAATGCAAGGGCTGTTGCACAGTAGAAAGGGTATATACAAGATGGTTATGATGGCCTCGGAAACATAGTCAAAGCCAAGTGCAGTAATTAGACTCCTCCTTCTATTTGTTTCTCTTCTGTTGTTGTAATTAAACATGATTGGTAACATCTGACATTTCTCCTGTGGCAGGGAGGGAGGCAGCATGCAAGGGTATCATTTATGTATTTCGTGAATACTTACTGAGTTCTTAGTGTGTGTCTGTTAGTGTCCTGTGCTAAGGGAGATACACTACTTGCCTGAAATATATCCAAATAATTCAGAGCCTCTCCTAAAGCCAGATGGATGGCACAAAGTATATGTTCAAAAAAGAAAAAAAAAGAACATTCTGAGATGAACAGGGACTGTTTCATGGGGAGGGTGGCTTTGGACTTGAAAGTCGGAGAGGAAGGTTAGAGAGGCAGGTGAGGAGAGGGCCTCCTGCTACCTAGACCAGTAGGAAGAGAGGTGTGAGGAGGGTGGGTGCAATACAGAGCTGGTGACGGGCCATTTTAGCTGAGTCTAAATATAGGCAAGGAAAATGGAGAATTACTACGATCAAAGGCAGGTGAAGGAATCACAGTGAGTATTTTGAGAGCTAACTTAGGAAGTCTGACCTTTATCTATCTACCAGAGATCATGGATTCATTATGCGAGTTAATTGTGAGCACGTAAGAAGCATCACCGTGACAGACACTGGAGATGCTGGAGGATAAATGATACAGAGCCAGCAACGAGGCCCAGAAGCATTCTGAACAGGGGATTGAAGTTTCTGGAGATTATGCTCCCACGTTATTCATGGCGGTCTGGAAGCGGGGAGCCTGGGGGCTGGCAGGCCTGTTGCCCAGAGATGTGGGCAGGCAGAGACCGATCCGGGTCGAGAAGCAAGATGGAGAAGCAGATGGGGCAGGGGCCTGCTTTACCTTCTGGCTTGAGCACTGGGGTCTGAGTCTGCCTCCTTACTTGGACAAACTGTTCTCCTCACGAGTCACTCATCTGACAAGCAGATGGGTCTAGCTGTCAGTAATCTGCTGCCCCTCCGCTTACTTTGTGGGGTGCATCATTTGCAAACATTTCACGTTACTCTGCGTTATTCTGCAGACTCCACGAAATATAAAGTGGCCCTCTCGTGTGCTCTAAATGTCTTACTTGTAAATTGCCCTCACAAAATAGTACAGGGCCCGGGTCTGCTTCTCGCAGGCAGCATTTAAACACCTGGAAAGTAAGGACTGTTTTCATTCTCTTTGTTAGGGTCCCACAGAGTGTTTTCTCCCATACACTTGATGCCTGACAGGATTCCCAGTGAGGTAAAAGATTCAAACAAACCTTGGTAACAACTAAATAGAAATTTACTTATCTTTGTGGAAATGTAAATAATGTGTGTGTGTGTGTGTGTGTGTGTGTGTTCCCCCTCCCCCGCCTCCCCTTCTCAGTAATCCTTGTGGAATCCATGATTTCACCGGTAGGAACATTTGGCCTCTGGAAAACACCCAGCAGCTTTCTTGCCTTTCACATTATCCTAAAGCCACGTCACCCTTCTTCTTTTCGACTTGCTGACAACACAGTTGTCCAGGGTCACACACTCAGGATGGGTGTGTCTTCTTGATAAAAACTAATGGCCATGTGGTTGTTCCATCAGCTTCTGACCTTGTTTCTATTTTCTAAAAGTGTTCTCTAAGAGGATGCACAGGCTGGGCCCCTCAGCTCCCCCTCAGCATCCTGTAACCCTGTAGGTTCCCCATTTTCTCTGGACCCAGCAGTCTTCTCCGGGCCATAGATGACAAATCCAGAAGGACCTTGGAGATGGGCATCCATGAAGCAAAGCAGAGGAGGTGGGCACTAGGCATTCCTCTGCTGGCCCATGAACAGAGCGGTCCCCAGCTGGCGGTCGGGGGGGTGGGAAGGGGTACCAGACAGGGATACAGAGCAAGACCAATGGGTGGGCAAACCCACCATGGTGCTCTCATGGGTTCATCCCTTACCTGGTCAGCGTCCGGTCTTCTACTCTGCATTTTGCTTGTTTTTACACAGGGCTCCCTTGCATATTTGTATTCCTTAAAAAAAAAATGGATGTATTCTATCTGCTTTATGTCACCTGAGTGATTTTTCATTTAATGTAGGCTAGTGCGCTATTTCTCATTTTGATGGGGATTTGTCTTTGGAATTAATTTCAGTCATTTCTTCCTCTCTTCATATCTTTAGCAACTTGCAAACATTACTTGGAAAGACTAGTTTAAATGATTTATTGGATCTTTAAAAAACCATTAATATGTCTTCTTATTCCATAATTATTTTACTTAACAGGTTATAAAGTTATACCTTTTTCTTATTTAGAAGTGAACAAAAAACCCCAGCGTCATTCTGTTTATGTGGTCAATAGAGGATTTTAAAATAATGACCAGGATTAGCTGGTTGTGTCCACACACTTCAGTGGATTTTTGTCAGCTTTTGCAAATACCGAAACAATACTATTATTTTTCTCTTACTTTAAACTCACCAGAGAAAAGATACAACCCTAGGCAGTTTTTCAGTTAACTTAGTCTTTCTATTCAGAAGGGTATCACAAGAGTGTTGCCCGAAAGCCTTGCCCCTTGATGAGGCAGTGAGGAGCCCGACCCAGACCCTGGCGTTGCTCCACCATGACATCCTTCTCTGCACGAACATATTGGAATGTCTGTGGATGGGTGAACTGCCTTAGAAGGACTAATCCCAGTACTGCAACAGCGGGCAGAGCTGCCTGACAGAAAAGGCTTTTCCCAGCTCTGTGTGAATCACCACTCAGGCGTTTAAAAACATGGAGTCTGCTCTTCCAGCGCAAAGGACTTCTGTTAATATTAATGAAAAGTCACACATTCACCTCCAAGCCAGAAGGGATGCCTTCAATCTTTCCCCAGGATTCCTAGACTATAGAGAAAGAGTATCTGTCCTTTTCATAGTCGAGCGGAATGGAATAGTGAAGCTTAGGGGAAGTCTAGCAACATTTAAAATAAAGCTTTCCATTTGTTGACAGTAGACAAATACTTGAGCGTCAGAACTTAATGTGAATGGCTCCATTTGGATTTTTGCAAGATCAAAGGGAGGTTTAGAAACCCGTTACGGATGCTTACCACTCATTTTCTCACTAATTCAAATCAAGTGTCTTATCAGTCAGAAAAGCAGAGGAGATAAGACATATTAGATGAAAGGCAGGAAGAGTAGCAACGCGATGGTCCTGTTCCTCATCTCTTAAGGGAGGCTGTTCCATCATTCCTGTGGGGCGCGACTACCTCTGATGTTGGCTGGCTAAGGGCACCCCAAATGAAGCTTTTTCAGACTATTAGATTGATTAGCAAATCCTTACAACCAAGAGTAATAGAAAGCATTCGACCATAGGGCAGTATTATGTAGCACTGTTCTAAGAATTACCATTTTTATGGTTCAGTTTTCTGTGTCAATCCACGTGATGAATCCTATTCGCTTTGAGAATTTGAGGGTAGTTCTTAACTTTGCTGAAAATATAGGAGACTACCTGTGTAGTGGATGAAGCATGGGTTTGGGAGTTAGAACCCGGGCTCATAGTTGTTTAGTTATGTGGTAAATGCTTACGTGTGATGCGCGCAGGTGCTCAGCCTCTTAGTGGCAATGGAATGGTGTGTATGGAATTGAATTTTGTGAGCTTTGGTATTGCAGATAGTCTGTCACATTTAGTCTGTCCAGCAATTTTCTCTTGGAACTCTCTGTCTTCTACCTAACGAGGTGGCCAATGCCTGACTTTCTCTATAACATGGAGAGGTGGACTGGGGCAATCTAAATACTCAATTTATTGGTCACGGTGATTAGCGTGGGATTGATGGACACATGGCCCCATCTGGGCCAATCTGAGAATGTGGCTGGAGCTTCCTGGAAAGAGGAATAAGTGAGCTATTCTCCAGGATTACAAGGTGTAAGAATGGTATTAACTGAGTTTTCAGGTATGAACTCACCTAAGAATAAATTTTAACCCACAGAGAAAGAAGCCCACAGAGCTGGGAAGAGCCTACACGAGAGGGCTCTGACATGTTTTGAGTCACTGATTCCAAACTTAACTTGGGTCCAATTCTGGACATTTCAGTTATTTGGAATCAACTTTTTTTTTTTTTTTTAAACCTTTTTGTATTTCATTTTGTTTGGACTAGTTTGAGTCCCGACAAGAATATTTTGATTCTTTATTGGCAAAATTGGGATAATAATGCTATTTTCCTTAAAGATTAGCTGTGATGATTGAATGAGGTAAGGTAGGTGAAAGTAAGTGACCTACATTACCTATGGAACACATCACTGACCATAGGTGAAGGACTTGGCCCACTAGCCTTGAGATGGGGAAGTTAAGGGAGTGACAACCTTGCTGCTTCTCTCAGATACTCTAGTGAGATTATCAGCTTTTAAACTGAATCTTTGTCTTCTGCTCAGAGGTATCATCACTATTGCAAGTGAATTATGTTTATAATTTATACTAACAGGAAAGGAATAAAAATCCCGCAGCCACTGGTATCCATTCCTTTAACAGCTATTGGAATGTTTCTATTCTCAGGCACTGTTTTATGTGCTGGTGCTGGGGAGATAGCAGGGAGAATGTGTGAATCAGCTTCTTCCCCCATCATGACTGCATTTCCATATAGATGCAGGATTGTACCCAGGAACAGACTCCAAATGGGAGTCAGCATTTGGCTCCTGGAAACATGACTAAGGATTACAGTCTCGTTACATGAGCTTGGCTGCTCATGTTCCTGGTCAGGAACACCAGGATGTTACCCCACAGGCAATCTGATTCCTTTCTTCAGTTAATTATTTGTCCAGGAGAACCGGGTCTGCCCTGACTCTCTTTTCGCTAAAATTGGAAAATGGAGAAGACAGTTTTTTTTTTCAGAGGATCTCAGTATGCATGAACGAGGCTTCCACAGATGCGGAGGGAGATGATGAATACCGACCATTCAGCAGGGCCCCGCCCACATTGCAATGGCCTCACGGATGGACCTGATGTGTTTGCTCAACCTTATGCTTCCAGGAAAGATCTTGGTTGGAATAATGAAAAATCGGCTGATTTATCTAAAGCTTAAATCTTCACCTTAGGAGTTGTGTCGAACTTGGTTTTAACTGTGTTTTAGTCATCCTAGTGTTAGGTACAAAATGCAGTGTTCAAAAATAGCGTTGTCTGTTGGGCAGGAGGAGCGCGAGCTTTGGAATCAATCAGATTAATTTGAGTCCTGGCTCTGTCACTTAGCATTTGGCAAATAAGCTTTCTTAATCCATTTCTAAGTCCACGGAAGTCTCAGCTGAACTCATGCTACACATTTCCATGCAGTTGTTTTTCATTTATTCTAATAATCTTACACCTACAGCCAGAGGTCATGTTCAGAATGCCACAACCTGATGGAAAGAGGTAGGGGGTCTACAAAATTGTTATAGGGGTCCACAGAATCTGAGATACTTCAAATCTTGCCAATAAACAAAATTAGTATGTTGCTATTTTTCAAGTATCAAAATATAATTTTGAATTAGTAATGAAACAAATCTTCTTGAGAAATACTGACTAATTCAAAAAAGCTTTTTGCAACTTCCTTCCTCTTTCTTTCTTTCTAAGATTTAATTTATTTATTTGACAGAGAGAGAGAGACAGCAGAGAGTGGGAACACAAGCAGGAGGAGTGGGAGGGGAGAAGCAGGCTTCTCTCTGAGCAGGGAGCCAGTCCTGGGACTAGATCCCAGCACCCTGAGATCATGATCTAAGCTAAAAGCAGACACTTAATGACTGTGCCACCCAGGCACCGCCAACTGTTTCTTTCAATTGGTGGATTTGAAATGCACAAATAATATCATATATGACTTATTAGAGTTTTTAAAATTCAAAAGGAGATCTCTAAAAAAGTTAGGAATATTTTATTTATTTATTAATTTATTATTTAAATTCAGTTAGCTAACATATAGAACATTATTAATTTCAGATGTGGAGGTCAGTGATTCATCAGTTGCATATAATACCCAGTGCTTGTCACATCATGTGTCTTCCTTAATGCCCATCCATCACCCAGTTACCCCATTCCCCAACCCACCTCTCCTCCAGCAGCCCTCAGTCTCCTTCCCATAGCTAATAGTCTCTCATGGTTTTTCCTCCTCTCTGACTTCTTCCCTTTCTGTTTTTCCCTCCCTTCCACTATAATCCTTTGTGCTGCTTCTTATATTCCACATAAGTGTGAAACTATGAAAGTTGTCTTTTTCTGATTGACTTACTTTGCTCAGCAAAATACCCTCCAGTTCCATCCACGCTGATACAAATTATAAGATTTCATCCTTTCTGATGGCTGAGTAATATTTCATTGTGTGTGTATATATATACACACACCATTCATCTGTGGATGGACATCTGTATTTCCTTCTCCTTTTTTCCTCTCACCTTTCTTTCTCTCCAACTAGGGCTCTCTAATTTCTGTGTCCTAAACCACTATTGGTTAATGTTATAAAAATAGCCCCCTGCAAATAAAAGACATTGGCCATTGCTTCTTGCCTTGGAGTTTCCTTCAAAGAAAGAAGCTTCTTTCTTTTTTACATACTTCCCTGCTGAAGTATGTAAATTGTACAAACACTTCCATCCTGTGCCACTGAAATGTCAGTTTTTAAGTGTTTTTTAAATCCCTTCAGCCAAGGTTCTCTGTGGGGGTTCACAGTGCACATCTCATCATATATATATATACATATATATATATATATGTTTTGTACATATGCTGAATATAATATATAATAATAAATACAATAAATAAATATAATAAGTAACAAATATGTGTATATATTCACCTCCACAGATTTCAGGGTGCCATGTACCTTAAGATCCTTCCTGCCATAGCCTGAGAAGGAGACCGTATAAAGTTACATTTACTCAGCTCCAATCCACTCATGATTCCAGTGTCTTCTCTCCATCACCTCTCCAAACAAACTGCTGAAAAATCACTGCTAAGTTCTCAGGCTTTGAGTCTCTCTTTATTTTACTTTTATTGTGGGCAATAAGTTTGTAAATTTAAAATTTCCAAGAAGCTAAAACAAAGGTAACAGAATTAAGAATACCCACTTTCTTGTCACCCAGAGTTAAATATTTTAAGAAAGCTGTCATCTGCATTCTCTGCTTGTTAAAGATGTGAAACATAATATGAAGCTAAAATCTCCTTTGATCACCATGACCAGTCCCACCACTTGACCCTTTTTTCCGAGGCAATCACTATGATTAGTGTGTTACTTCCCAGTTCATCGAAATGCACACATATACATGATTACATAATACTATTTTTGCATGTTTTTATTAATGCATTTATTATGTTAGTTTCATTTTATCTCGCTTTTCAAAAATCCGATAATGTGTTTCTCCCGTCTCTGCATGCTGTAGAGTGTTCTATCTTATGTCTGTATCTTTAATTTGTTCCCAACTTGGTGGCCATCTAGATTGCTTCTCTCTAAAGATGTCAGAAATATACATCTTTGTAACTATAGGAGACCTTTTTTAATACTTCTTAAAGGATTTTTTAAAAAGACTTATTCAGAGAGAAAGAGTGCAAGAAGGGGAGGGGGAGAGGGAGAGAGAGAGAGAGAGAATCTCCAAGCAAACTCCCAGCTGAGTGGGAGTCTAATGCAGGTCTTAGTCCTAGGACTCTGAGATCATGGCCTGAGCAGAAACTAAGAGTCCAATGCTCAGCCCACTGAACCACCCAGGGGCCCCTCACATAAAGCATTTGCAAATTCTGTTCTATAGGAAAGATTGTGGCATAGTGTTAAAACCTTAGACTTCGTCCTGTGGTAGAGTTATATTGATGTCCAAATCCTTACCTTCTTATCATGGATAGCATTGCTTTGTTTTGCCAACTTCTCAAAATTTCTTTCTTTTTCATCCCCCTCAGTTATCTGCATCCTTCCACCTGTCTCTTTTCCCTCCTCATAGCTCTACTCATAAAGCACACATCCCATTCCATTAATGCTTTACCCAGTGTGGCTGCTCCGATGAGCTACTGTCTGTACATATGGCCTTCCTGGGACACTTTCCTTAGAACTAGCAAAATTAAGTCTGATGGAAAAAAAAAATCACAGAGAAAGATCTATTCTTTAAAATGTCAGCTATCAGGCTGATATGAATGACTCAGATTTAGGAAGTGACAAGGAATGTATTGTCATTTTTGAAACAGGAATTACTAATCTTTAACCCTTGACCAGCCAGATCATCACAGGTAAGATTCCTAGTTAGTCTATAAACGAGAGCAGCAGGAAGACCACTCAGTACAATGCATATTCATTCATCCACATATCAAACCTCATCAGTGAATATTTTATGGCAGTAGCCAAGTAATTAAATATTTGAAGGAGCAAAAGGGTCAAGTGACAGGGTGAGGAGGAGAGAGAAAGTCTTGGGTGCTATCACCTTATGTCCCAGAATTTGATGGGATTAAAACTTTTAGACGTAAAAAGACAAAGTATTGTATTATGACATATGAGGACTTTTATATTTCACTTCTCTGATTATATGTGGTTCTTGATGTGGAAACTGAGGCCTGAACTAAGGCCACACCAGTCTTACCGGTGGCAGGATGACATCAAATGAGTATGAGCCGTTCCAAGTTCAGTGCTCTCCCCCATTGCATGACAGTGTGGGCTGTAGCATTTGTCTCAAAGGATAAATACTTCACATCTCTACTCATGTTGTAACTGCTAAATGTCACCACAAGGGACAGGCGCACTCAGCTTAGACATTGTAATGGTTTAGAAAGAGTTTGAATGAGTGATTCACTAGTAAGAATCATCATGGACTCTAATTAGCCATGTGGCCTGTGGCAGGTACTCCCTGATCCTTATCCATAAAGTGAGCTAGTATCACACACGTAAAACTCTGAGATTTCACCGTTGTCAAACATCAGCATCCTTCTGCTTTTTTCCCTTTAGGACTCCAACAAGTAGCCAATGTAGGTGCTTAAGTTTCAGGCATAAAAACTAGTGTTGTTTAGAAAAGTTGTGATTGGGTGAATGAATGAAAGCTCTATAGGATAATTTTAAATATTCAGATGTGTTAATTGCAAAGAATACATTTCCACAAATAACAGAGTACATCAAGTATGTCTTTTAGAGATGCTTTGCTAGATGGAAAGCATGATTTGTGATTATTACTATAACCCTGGAAATAAATATCTGTGTATGCTGTTTAAATAAATTTAAGTGTGGGTTGCATTTACACTATTAGTTCCCAAGACAGCATAAAATAATAGCTATTGCAGGACTTCTACTTCTGCCCATAAAGAATCAAATGCTTCAGATATTGCTCTCCTTCCATGAAACCTAGAAAATGGGACTGTGACCCCAAGAGAAGGAAGACAATGAACTGAGCCTTATAGTTGCCCCAGTTTACTGCTGGGGGCCAATCTCCAGGCCATGGCACAGGAAAGAGAACCCAAGTAGGGCTGGTGGGTTGTTGACTGGGGAGAAAAAGATCGTAGTTGGGAGACACAGCAAGAAGTCACAGTTGGTAATCAGAGTACAGAGGGGGCGCCGCACAGACGGAGAGCTCTGGGGATCTATAGAGGGTTCTCCCTGTGTCTGCATGTGCAGGTGGGGGTGGATCTTCTTAAGCCAGGAAGAGAGCCACCAGAAGGCAGTGGACTAAGTGATTCCCAGAGCTCACATGGGTTTTGGGGGCAAAGTTTGGCTTCTCACCACCTTGGGTGAAGAAATCTGGTATGACATGGGGATTGGGACAGAATCCTCACAAAGGTCATAACATTGTTTCCAGGTAATCTAGCTCTAAAGCAGGTGCTCTGAGCCTACCCTGATAAAGCTTAAGCAAGCCTTGAAAAGATCAAAATGATGTGCAAGTAAAATTCCGTAAGGAAGCCAAATACTAAAGGAAAACAATAAAATCTAACACCCACTGACATGAAATTCACAATGGCCAGGAAATGATTTAAAAACATCAGTCTGCTTGCAAATAAGTAGGAAAAAATATGCCTGATAACCAGGAGAAAGATCCATCAGTATAAAAGAACCAAAAACCAGCAGAGATAAAGGAATTGGGAGATGAGGATCCTAAGACAATGTTTATAAATCTCAAGTATGCTCAGGGATGTAAAAGAAAACATGAAAAAGAGGAGGAAGGAAATGGTAGATATGATAAAGAACCAAATGAAACTGAGAGGTGAAAAATACAATGTCCACAAAGACAAACAGACTGAATGAGATTAACATGAGATTAGACACTGCAGAAGATCAATGAACTTGAAGACAAAGCAATAGAAAGGGTCCAGAATAAAGTGTGTGTGAGAGAGAAAAGGACTGGATAAAAGGAACAAAATCTCTGTGAACTATGATTAAATATCAAGCAGTCTGATGTATGGTTTTTTTTTTCAAGATTTTATCCATTGATTTGAGAGAGAGAGAGAGAGAAAGAGAGTATGAGCAGGTGGAGGGGCAGAGGGAGGATAAGGCTCCCCACTGAGCAGGGAGCCCAATGTATCACTGGATCCCAGGACCCTGGAATCATTACCTGAGCCAAAGGCAGACACGTAATCAAATAAGCCACCCAGGTGCCCCATTCTGATGTATGTTTAATCAGAGTCTCAGAGTAAGAGGAAAAAGAGAGGGTGGTATAGAGTAATTTTTTAGAATCCAAGAAAATCCACAGATCTCAGGAAAAATAAAAATAGAGAAAACCATGGTGTGTCAATCAGTGTCCAATTAAAAGAGGGAAACCACATGGTAATTTGAAAGGAAAAGGAATTTGCAAGGGAAAGTTCAATATTAAGAATTATTAACTGTAATAGTGGATTGACATAATGAGTGATTCACTAGTAAGAAACAAAAAGGATTCCAGGGAAGACAGGAACTGCGGTGTAAGGAGTAGCTGCTATCCCTAGGGCTGAGGTAGGGAGCTCTAGGAAGATACCCTCCAGGGCTGAAATTCAGATCTCAATGCAGAGTCACAGCTGTGTCTCACTGATAGCAGAGAAGTCATGGTGGTGCCATGCTGTCGAACTTGCTGGAAATGTGCCCTCTGGAACTTGCTAACATTCCATATCCTAGGGCACCTGGGAAAGCTGTTCACAGGGATGTGTTTCACTGAAGGCATTCTGCTACAAAACCACCTGAGTAGGGCGCCAGGAGAAGTTGCTGGCAATGGACTGTTGTTGGCTGTGTGCACTGCAGAGTCCTGCCAAACGAGCGCACCAGAACCCAATGGAAAGCCCCTTCTTTCTGTAGTGTCTTTCCCAGTATCCTTTATTGACAAAACGTACAGCCATTGGCAAAGGAAAAAAAATAGACAAAGTGTCCAGATCCTTTCTTTTTTTTTTGCTGAGTAGACAGTGAAAAATGACCTTGGAGCTGAGAGACAATAAATTGATAACTGGCACAGTCCACCACTTGACTACCGAGTTTCCATATGCACTCTTCTACACGTATTTGAGCTTTCGTACATCATCAGGACAACTCTATCTTTGTACATAATAAGGTACATCCATCCATTTGACATGTAAAAGTTCCTATCCTTTCCCCAAAAGGAGAAATCTTGCAGTCCCAATAATCATTGCATCCATTACTGATTGTCTTGATTCCTCCTCAAATTTAGCTAGACTGTTCTATTGCTTAAAAACAAGTCAAAATGAAATTTCTAATAACATATATAAAATAGGAATGGGAAGAAAGAAGTTGGTGGCTAGAGTAGACAAATATATGCACATAACAAAGAGAAAATATGTAAAGCTCTTATAGACATTACTTTTGTAGTTGGTCCCAAGCTTATTGTTGGCTGTGTTTTCTTCCACGGCCTTGTATCTCCCTTGCTCTCAGCCAGAATCTCAGCTTCCCTGGGTTCTTTACATGGTGGAGTGAGCCAAACGTTTTTTCCTGAATGGCCTGGGTCCTCACCAATTCTGTTTCTTGCTGTATTTTTCTAAGTCAATTTTACTACTAAGCATGGAAGTACGAAGAGGCATCCCCGAGGACCCTCTGGATTATTGACATAGTTTTCCTAGCCTCCACTCAGGCAGCAATTCAATATTCCTTTGGTAACTGGGAATAATCACTTCAATTAGAAGATGAACCTGTTTTTGTTTGTTTGTTTGTTTGTTTGTTTGTTTTTTAACCTGTTGTCTTTCTTGGTGTTGTAAGAAGCCCCAAATGGTCAGGTAAAAGTTTTAGTGACATCATTGTTTATTCCTGACAGAAGTATTTTCCCCCTTGAGAACCTTTGCCAGAATTATATACCCAGCAAAATAGTCTTCAACAATAAAGGCAAAATAAAGACTTTTTTCAGACCAACAAAAACCGAGAGTCATTTATTATTGTTCTTCAGTATGTGTTATTTAAATAAATCTATCCTTTATTCACTAGCTTCTTTTAAAGTTGTACATGTCTTGATTTTTTTTTTTAGTTTCCATATAAGCATACATGTGTATTTCTTTCATATTTTCCTGCTTAGTATTCATTGGGTTTCACAAATATATGGGTTATCTGTCATGAGCTCTGGAAAATGTTTAGCCATTGGTTTTTTGAATATTGCTTCTGCCTCATTTTTTCTGTTCTCTCCTGATTCTCCAACTAAGTTTATGATAGACCTTTTTCTTACTTAGATATGCTGTTCACTTTTGTGTATCTTACATTTAAAAAAATATTTTCTATCTTTTCATTTCTTTGTGTTTCATTCAGCTAATTTCTTCCATCTTCTGGTTCAATAGCTCTTGCTTCAGCTGGTTATAATCTGATAAACCCATCCATCGAGTTGTTAATTTTTCAGTTTTATTCTTTCTACTTGGTTTTTCTCCAAATCATCTATATCACTGTTTAATAGTTTCCATTTTGGTGTTGATAATTTTAACCTTGGCTTTATATACTAGTTGTTTCATAGTCTATAGTCTGATAACTCCCCCATCTATGATTCTTGTGGATCTATTTCAGTTTCCTGTTATTTCTGCTGATTTTTGTTCATGGGATCTTGTTTTTTATATCCTTAGTTGTCTTCGACTGTGTTGGACACTAAAGTTATGGAATAATATGGGGTCTTATATGATAAAATCTTGTCTTGAATATCTTTAGGGTCTTCATAAATTATAGAATTCTGTGGTATTGGGACACTTGGGGGCTCAGTAAATTAAGTGGCTGACTGTTGATTTGGCTCAGCTCATGATCTCAGGGTCCTGGGATGGAGCCCCGTGTTAGGCTCTGAGCTCAGTGAGGAGCCTGCCTGGGGATTCTCTCTCTCCTTCTAACCCTCTCCCTGCTCTTTCTCTGTCTCAAACTGTAAATAAATATTTTAAAAAATTCTGTTGTATCTATCTGAATTGATTAGTGGGCTGCAAATTGAGATTCCATTGTGTTGTTGTGGGGGGGAGACAAGATGGTGGGGAAGTAGGAGGAGGGGCCATTTCAACCTGTACCCTAAAGTGAGTTGATTACCTACCCAAGAACTCTGATCACCCATGATATCAGCCTGATATTAGAATTATACACTTCTGGATCTCTAGGGGGGCAGAAGATGCCAGTGGGCAGGTACAACGGAATGGGAACATCGGACTGATATCAGAAGATCAACAAAAGGGGGAGGGAGCCACCAGAAGGGACCACTGGAAAGTAATACCCCAATATGAGAGTGCCCTGAGACTGGGGACCAGCATTAACTTGGAGTCTGGTTGAAAGCACTCAAAAAGAGCAAAGGATCATGGGGAGATATTGTGGGAATCAGGGCAGTTAGGGACAGGGGCTTAATTCTGCTGACCCAGGACAGTCACAGCTGGAGCTGAGCCAGAGCGAGTGCAGCAAAGAAGCCAGGTCTTGGTCCCTGAGTCGCCAGTGCCCCTGAGAGCGTCTGGGTGGCGGCTCCTGTGAGGGTGAGGGAGACTTGTCAGCTGGCAGAATCACAGCCTTTTCACTCTCCACGTGCTGGCCATACAACCAGAGTCTGAGTCGTGCCCCACACCCTCCCCTGAGAAAGGTGTGTATAGGCCCCAGCCCAGCTCTCTTGACCCAGAAAGTCTGAGCACTCCCACCCTGGGCCAGTGGGAAAATCTCAGTGTGCTATCACTGCTTGGGACCTCTCTAGTGGTCTGGAGCTGCCCAGACAGCCACTGTTGTGGTTTTGGATACAAGCAGGAGTTCCTGTGATCTCAGAGACCGTGACTGGGAAGAGCTCTGCTAGCAGCCTAGGGGGAATTTATGTGCTCTGGAGCACCCAGAGGGGAACAGACTGAGGCTTCTCTCTGAGAGGGAGGTCTGGATGCAGTTTGCTTTCCTCTAAACCTCCAAAAACCATCAAAAGCTGCCAAGGGGAGAGAAAACAAATGAACAAACAAACAAACAAACAAATTTCAGAAAACAAAAGCCTGAAAAACCGGTTTGCTCAGAGCCCATCCCCTTGATGGGGACTTAACTCCAGCAAGACTCTCTGAAAACCTATGCAGCAGGCCCCTCCCCCAGAAAGCCAGCACCCCCCCCTCCAAAAAAAAAGACAAGAGGACAACCACCACTACTTCATAGATACAATTTTTTTTTTAGCATAACAGTATTCATTATTTTTTCACAACACCCAGTGCTCCATGCAATCCGTGCCCTCTATAATACCCACCACCTGGTACCCCAAACTCCCACCCCCCCCCCCCCCGCCACGTCAAACCCCTCAGCATAGATACAACTTTTATTTTTAATTCATTCCCACTATTCTGGTTCAGTTTTAAATATATATATATATAACTTTTTAACCTATTTACCATCACAGTCAGATGTCTAGTACATCAAATTCCATAATAACCTTTTAACCTGAACTTTTTGATACATAAACCTGTTTTTCTTTTGCTTTTCTATTTTTAAATTTTTATTTTAGTTTCTTCTTCTTTTTTTTTTTTTTAACATTCATATAGAGTTAAGCTTCAAGGTAATTCCCTTTCCCCAATCAATGCTATGCCTATAGGTAAACCAGTTTTAATTCCTTTTTATTTTAGGAAAGTTGAGTCCTTTAACAAAGATATCAAGATACATCCAGGAAGAATCAAAATAACCTTCCTCGCCCACACTGAGAATTTATAACCACTCTCCCATCTTTTACTTCTGCCGGTGTTTCTGTGTATTTGTTTTTGTCCTGGTAGTATATAATTCTTATACTTGGGGTTCTTTTTGACGAGGTTCTTTTTGTTTGTTTGTTTTTATATATTTATTTATTTTTCCCTTGTCATCTACTTTTGTAGGTCTTTTTGTTTGTCTGTTTTTGTTTGTATACTTCATAAATCTTATCTTGGAGCCCATTTGGTCTGGGCCTTCTCTTTTATTTTATCTTTTTTTTTTTTTTCTTTTCCTGTCTCTCTCTCTCTCTCTCTTTTTTTTCTTTTTTCTTTTTTTTTTGGGGGGGTGGGGACTCTTAATTGCTCAGAAGGATTCCAGAGCGCACCTAGCCGGCACCATGGTCGATACATTCAGCTACACATCAGTTCAGCCATCTCTCACCAAAATGACTAGGAGGAGGAATGCCCAACAGAAGAAAAATTCAGAGGGCGCCTGGGTGGCTCAGTGGGTTAAGCCGCTGCCTTCGGTTCAGGTCATGATCTCAGGGTCCTGGGATCGAGCCCCGCATCGGGCTCTCTGCTCAGCAGGGAGCCTGCTTCTTCCTCTCTCTCTGCCTACCTCTCTGCCTGCTTGTGATCTCTCTCTGTAAAATAAATAAATAAAATCTTAAAAAAAAAAAAAGAAGAAGAAAAATTCAGAGAATGGGCTTTCTGCAACAGAGCTAATGGATATGGACATAGACAATATTTCAGAAAGGGAATTCAGGCTCACAATCATCCAGGCAATAGCTAGCTTGGAGAAAGCCATGGATGACAAAATGGAATTGATTAGAGCAGAACTGAAAGCCACCAGGGATGATGTTCACAATGTTCTCAATGAGTTCCAATCTAATTTAAATTCTCTAAAAGCTAAGGTAACTGAGACAGAAGATAGAATTAGTGATCTGGAGGACAAACAGATAGAGAAAAAGGATCAGGAGGAAGCCCGAGACAAACAGCTTAGAAGCCATGAAAACAGAATTAGGGAAATAGATGAGACCATGAAATGTTCCAACGTCAGAATTATTGGAATCCCTTGGGCGGAGGGGAAAGAAAGAAGACTAGAAGATATAGTTGAAAAAATTCTCCATGAAAATTTTCCCAATCTTGAGAATGGAACCAGTGTCCATGTACTAAAGGCAGAAAGGTCTCCCCACAAGATCATAGAATCTAGAAAGACCTCAAGACACCTGATAGTGAAAATGATGAATCATAATTGTAGACAGGAGCTCTTGAAAGCAGCTAGGATAAAGAAATTCCTTACGTACAGAGGAAAGCCCATCAGAATAATGTCAGACCTGTCCACAGAAACCTGGCAAATCAGAAAGGGCTGGCAAGACGTACTCAGGGCACTAAATGAGAAGAACATGTAGCCAAGAATACTTTATCCAGCAAGACTGACATTCAAAATGGATGGAGAGATGAAGAGCTTCCAAGACCGACAAGGTTTAAAAGAGTATGTGACCACCAAGCCGACACTGCAGGAAATATTAAGGGGGGTCTATAAAAGAGAGAGAGAAAAAAAGAAATAACCATGAGAGACTATGGACTCTGAAAAACAATCTGAGGGTTTTGAAGGGGCGAGGGGGTGGGAGGTCAGGGTACCAGGTGGTGGGTATTATAGAGGGCATGGTTTGCATGGAGCAGTGGGTGTGGTGCAAAAATAATGAATACTGTTATGCTGAAAATAAATAAAAAATAAATTTAAAAAAAAGAGAGAGAAAAAATCCTAAGAATATCATTGAACAGAAATATATGGAGACAATGTATAGAAACAAAGACTTCACAGATAACACAATGTCAATAAAAACATATCTCTCAATCACCACTCTTAATGTGAATGGCCTAAATGCGCCCATAAAAAGACACAGAATTGCAGATTGGATAAAACGACAGAACCCATCCATATGTTGTCTACAAGAGAAGTATATGTGTACATCTGCCTTTATCTATTCATATAATTAAATCTGTTAATTTGGGAGAAGCTAACTTGATCTAATAGCTAACTTTGGGTCAGAGATTTATAGTCATGTCTTTTGCCTATTTGATTAAAACTTATTTGATTAATGTTCTAGTTTCCCTTTTAAGCTCCTTGCTGTGTATTTTAAATGATAAATAAAATTATTCTAGATTTACTATTTTAGGTCACATGACTTAGAGTTTTAATTGATTAATATTTATATTGCCTGAGTGAAAAAAAAACCTCCTTTTTTAAAAAGAAAGTTCTTTATGTGATCTCTATTTGTTTCTACTACTTTAGAAGATAGTTGGAAGTACAAGTAATGGAGCAGTAAAAGTGATTTTGCACAAGAATAGCCACACAGATATTAATTACACTGTAATTTGTCCTGATTATATTGATGGTGTCTTACAGAATCTGAGAGATTTGATTACAGTGATATAGTCCCCAAAAGGCTCTATCCAAGAGCTATCTGCCTAATACGATAGACTGCTGTAGATAAATATTATTAAATGTTATTTTGAAACAACCTAAGTACATTAACTGTTAAGCTTTGAATGAACTCTTTGCTAAAAACTGCTAATTGCTGTGTTCTCTTGAATTCAGTATTCATACCAACAAAGAGATAAAGCCAAATTGCAGCAGGTCATAAGAATTTCTTTTCCCTTCTCTCTCTCATTTCTTTCCAGACTATCATCTTATTTATTTTAATTCTTTTTTTTCCAGCTTTATCACATCTAACAATAAATATCTTATAGTTGTCCTTAAGATTATAACATTGTTCCTTTGGGAAAAGTGAGGCTTTGAATTATACAATTTTTCCAAATGTTTCCAGGATTAGGAATATAATGTTACTCAAACTGGTAATATGCATATCAGTTTACATCTAATTTATTTCCTTTGAAATGTGAAGATAAATATTGCTCTATTTATAACTGGATCATCAGATATATTTCTCTTTTTTCACAGGGCACAAAATCATTCTCAGGATATGTATACGTGAGGGAATTAAAGTTATTTTGAATCTATTATCATCCTTTCTGCCCCATACTTCCTTTTTTCATTCTGTTCATAAAGACTCTGTTTAAAGAAAAGAAAAATGACATGGCAGACACAGAAATACATTTTTTTCTTCATTCATACACAAAGCACCCCTGTATTTTGGTCTATTTTGGAGAGAAAGTAATTTAGCTTATCTTCTATTATATTTTCTTACTTGAAGTGTACATTAGAAATTTCTCCAATATTTTTTAGACTTTAGCTTTTTTTTTGAAAGTTGAGATAGTCATGTCATCTTCTCATTAACTTTCTCAAAAATATAAATATTTTCTGATCTGTTGTGAACGTGGTACTTCAGATAATTTTAATACTTTATTTTTTCCCAAAACAAGGATTCCCAGAAAACTCAGAGAGGCATGGACAGGAGGAATAATAAAGAAAATACAAAAACAGGGTAACTACCCCAATTCCTGTAACTTAAGATGATATCTCATTAAGTCCTCTTAGGTTCTTTAACTATGTAAGTTTCACTGAATGTTTGGGATGAAGCTACAATAGCAGTCCTGGGTCAAGAGATGAGATATCAAGTCAAGCATCTGAGCCTGAATACCATGTGATACCTCCTTGGTTCATGACCTGATCTTTGCTATCCAACAACTGAATTGGAAACATTTTGAGTGCGTTAGCCAAACTATTATCACACAAAATTAGGTAAACTAGCAAACAAAACCCAACTCATCAAAAGACCTGGATTATATTACGTTGCATGTATCAAGTAGCTGAAAATATAAAATAATATTCTAAAGAACGAAATTCCTTCTTTCTGTGAAAGGACAAATAATAGTTTTTTTTTTCTTCTTCTGGGACTGACCTCCCTGTATCCTATCTGCTGTCCAAGTCAGTGTGGATGCATCATATTGGTACTGAACGTGTCTTGAAACCTTCAGTTATATCCCATTCCCGTTGGTGCTCTCATAAATATAACATTGATTTCCCATTTCATGTAGTTAAATCTTTTATTGTTTAATTCTTGCCTTTGTAGAGCCCATTGTTAATAGCATTGTGACACCTTTCATACTTAAAATCTGGACAAAACATTCCTTCTCTCTTGTGTAAAGAATAATTAACAAGCAGGGGATATACGGGTCCCTGCAGTTTCCTGGCTTAAGAACAGCACTGAACAATTCTAGTCTAAATGCCCATAGGATAGATGCAGAAGGTGAGAACCGAAGTGCTGGGTAATTCAACCCAACATCTGTGGGAGCCAGACCAAAACAATAGCTTCCCTTTGACTCTTTAGTATTATCAGGTGAAGGAACCAAAAACTGTCAGTACCAAATGGTTCCAGAGATGATTCTGGTAGTACTGTTTAATTGTTATTATTAAGATTTTATTTATTTATTTATTTATTTGACAGAGAGAGATCACAAGTAGGCAGAGAGGCAGGCAGAGAGAGAGGAGGAAGCAGGCTCCCCGCCGATTAGAGAGCCCGATGCGGGCCTCGATCCCAGGACCCTGAGATCATGACCTGAGCCAAAGGCAGAGGCTTAACCCACGGAGCTACCCAGGCGCCCCCTGGAGGGGGTTTTCTAATTGTTATTATTAAATTCCTCCTAAAAAAAAAGTCTTGGTAGTCAGGATTACCGTTGCTATTCATGTCTGGTCAAAACTTTGTTTCACACAGTCCAAACCAACTTCATCATTCCCAGAGAAACTAACACTCTCATTACAGTCAGCAACCCCACACAAATGTCTTCGTAACCCTTTAGCCAAGACTGAAAAAGAGGCAGCAGATCTGTGGACTGTCAGGTTGGCTGGAATGGGAGGCAGGCAGGTCAGACTGATAATTGGTGGCATTCTTCCAACAGCTCTCCTCCTGACTCAGGTAGGCGGATTAGTAATCCCCCAAGGATGTCCGTGTCTTAATCCCAGAACTGGCGAATGGAATTACTGCCACAGATGGAATTAAACTTGCTCACCAGCTGGCTGTGAGATGGAAGGATTATCCTGGATTCTCTAGGTGGACCCAGTGCAATCACAGGGCTTCTTAAAATGCGGAAAGAGGAGACTGGAAAGAACGTCCCAGGAATGCAAGGTGAAAAGAGCTCAACCTACTATCGCTGGCTGTGAGAATGGAGGACTGGGGCCTCCAACTAAGGGATGCAGGTGGCTTCTAGAGGCTAAAAACAGCAAGGTAGTGGATTCTCCCCTAGAGCTTCCAGAAAAGAATGCAGCCCTACTGACACCTTGATTTTAGCCCACTGAGGCCCTTTTCAGACTTGTGAATTGCAGAATTGTAAAATAAACTTATATTGTTTTAAGTCACTAAATTTGTGGTGATTTGCTACAGCAGGAGGAGGAAACTTACACAACAGCCTTCATTATCTCATCATCCATGAAGCTTCATGATGAAAAGCAGAGAAATCATTTGTTTAAAATTATTTGAAGTTCACTTATACTACTGTGAGAGAGAAAACATCTATCCCCCCCAAACACCCCAAAACCAACATCTGTGGACACAGATGTTTTCAAGAAAATCAGAAGCCCTTGTGGCGCTTAGAGGTTTTAATATAATTCAAGAAATTTCTGCCTCTGAAAAAAAAAAAAAAGAAAGAAATTTCTGCCTCTGGAATGTCCCTGAATAACTCAATAGAACATTTTCTTTTTATTGAGAAAAAAACTTCTAACCACTTAAGTTAAAAAAAAAAAAAAAGAGGTAGGGCTAGAGAAAATGAGGTACTAGAGGAGGCTTGGACTGACTTGGAAGGAACAATTTTTAATGTTTTAGGAATTTTAAGAGGTGTGTATTTATTTACTAGTAAAAAATCAGGAGATAGGGGAGCTAGTGCCATACCTAATAAGAGCATAGCACCGACTAGATTTTTCTTGGACAAGGGTCCTTAACATGTGTTGTACCTTTCACTCTTAGGTTTTACTACCACTATCAGTATGCTATAATTCTTCCAGATTACTTTCCACATATTTATATATTTTGGGGTTCCAGATAAAACATAATTTTGTTAACATTTTCCCCCTTTATTTACTAATGTGCCATGATAAACCTGATGTTCTGTAGCTTGCATTTTTCTCCCTCAGCAAAGTCTTGGACATCTGTCTGTGTTAGTTCACAGAGGTCAGCCTCATTTTGAACATTATAATAGAACATGTATCATATATGTGGGACACATACTATCAGGTTGTTTAATTCATGTAACAATTGCTCCATTTATGAATATGTGCCTCATTTTAAATTTTTTTACCACTAGAAACATGCCCCAGGGGATGGCCCTGTACTTGCTTTCTGGCCATTGCGTGTCTAGGATAAATAATGACATTCAGAATTTCTGGGTTTAGGGCATGGGCATTTATAATTGTAATATCTACTGTCAAATCGCTTCCCAAAGAGGTCGTAATACCACACATATCTACCAGCAGCGTCTGCAATGCAGTTTCTCTAATTTTGACCTTAGATGTAGTTAATCTAATTTTGACCTTAGATGTAGTTAATCTACATTTGCCGACAAAATGGATAAAAAGTGGTCATTCTCATTTGTGTTTCACTTAATGTCATTTTATGTTCATTGGACTTTTTTTTTTTTATGTTTTCAGGCAATTACCTCTTCTGGTATTTTTCCACTTTTCAATTTTTGTCTTTTTTAAAATAAATTTAGAGGCTATATTCTGGAGGCTAATTATTTGTTTATTATTACACTACAAATATTTTCTCTCAGGTTTTCCTTTTTTTTTTTTTTTAGTGTTTTTTTTTTTTTTAAATTTAAATTCAGCTAGCCAACATATAGTATGTCATTCGTTTCAGGTGTAGTGTTCAGTGATTCATCAATTGATTGTATCTCCCAGCGCTTATCACATCACGTGCCCTCCTTAACGACCGCTACCCGGTGTCCCATCCCCCCACCCAGCTTGTCCTTTAATATTATTGTTTTTTCACCTGTAAATAATCTTTTGATTTTAGAATAGTGTTCAGTTTGCAGAGAAGTTGCCAAGGTAACATGGAGCATTCCCATAGGCTCTTCATTCAGTTCCCCCTCCTGTTAACATTACACGCGACTGTGGCACATTTGTCATGGCTAACAAACCAGTATCGATACATTACTATTAACCAAAGCCCACACTGAATTCACATTTTGTTAATTTTTTACAAAACCCCTTTTCTGGTTTAGCTTCCATTCAGGATGCCAACTTATATTTAGTGGTCAAGTTTTCTTAGCCTCCTTGGATATGTAAGTCTTGTCAGACTTTTGCCTCCCCTTTATTTTTAAGATTTTATTTATTTGTCAGAGAGAGAAAGAGCATAAGTATGGGGAGCTGCAGGCAGAAGTAGATGAAGGCAGAGGGAGCTCATTCAGGTTCCTGACTGAGCAAAGATCCCCATGTGGGACTCAATGCCACGACCCTGAATCATGACCTGAGCCCAAGGCAGATGCTTAACAGACTGAGCCACCCAGGCGCTCCAGACTCCTCTTTTTGAAATGATCTTAACAGTTTTGAGGAGGACTGGTCAGGTATTTGGTAGATTGTCCTTCGATTCGGGTCTGTCTGATGTTTTTTCATGGTTTGGCTGGGCTGTGATTGGAAGAGGAAGACCACAGATGATCACAGAAGTGGTGTCATCTCACTTCATCCTCTCAGCGGTGCATGATCTCATTATGATTTACCCTCAGTCTCCTGCACAAGGGAGTGTTTTAAGCAGGAGGTATTAGGTGAGTTGTAGACTTGTAACCATATGCCTGCTTTTTACTTGCCTTCTATAGAAATTGAAATTCACCTTAGCAAGAGCTAATTGGCACATAAGGAGAAATTAGAATATAGATACTTAAGTTTATTGAATAATCCCAAGTAACTGCTTGTTTAATATATATAAAGTCTGTTTTTTTTTTTTTGTTTTTTTTTTTTTAATGGAAGATGGATTTTGCCCACAGGATCATCAGCTTAAACTTTCTCTGACGCTATTGGTAAAAAAGGATGGTTTCTTCTGTGTTGTTTATTAATAGTAATATAAAGTAATATGACAAGAAGTAAACAAAGTAAAGAACAGTACATATTGCACTTATAATAGTATAAATTTGCAATTACATCTAATGACCAACATTAAGTACAGTGTATTAAATTATTCAAATTGCTCTTCGGTATAAATTACGCCATTGATTAGATTTACGGTGGTAGCTATGAGATGTAAACTAAATATTGTGACATTCTTTAATTGAAATAAATGCTTGTACTTCAATTAATGGCAATTTTTTAGCTCATTAACTCTAGAAATTTGTTTTTATAGTCTATTCAGAATTCTACAATCAAATGAATTGAGACACAAACAGCATGGGTTTATTAAGAACAAATCAATGTCATATAAACCTGATAATATTTTTTTCAATATAATGATAAGGTAGCACGTAAAATTTGCAATGCAAAGATGTGAAAATGTCTGGGTTGGTCTCTCCTAAATCTTCTTATGTCAGATATGTCTACTTTTTTCCAAATAATGATTTGTGGGCAAATGACACGTAGGCCTTAATAGTGCATGAATTTTGTTCTTCTACAGCTTAACCCATCTTAGAATTCTTTGTCCGCCCCAGTAAATGCAGCCATTTTTTTTTTTTTTTTAAGATTTTATTTACTTATTTGATAGAGATCACAAGTAGGCAGAGAGGCAGACAGAGAGAAGGGGGAAGCAGGCTCCCGGCTGAGCAGAGAGCCCGAGGCGGGACTCGATCCCAGGATCCTGGGATCATGACCCGAGCTGAAGGCAGAGGCTTTAACCCACTGAGCCACACAGGCGCCCCGCAGCCATGTTTTTACCTAAAGTACAGAGTAGGGAAAATTAGCATGGGTGTGACCTGAGGGAAGGTCAGTACCTGTATAAAATATCTTATAAAACTCTCCCAAACCCGGGCGCCTGGGTGGCTCAGTGGTTTGGGCTGCTGCCTTCTGCTCGGGTGGTGATCTCAGAGTCCTGGGATCGAGTCCCGCATCGGGCTCTCTGCTCAGCGGGGAGCCTGCTTCCTCCTCTCTCTCTGCCTGCTTCTCTGCCTGCTTGTGATCTCTCTCTGTCAAATGGATAAATAAAATCTTAAAACAAAAACAAAAACAAACCTCTCCCAAACCCTTATCACTCACAGAAGCCATGTTTGTAGCCAAAGGAGTACAAACTTGGAAGAACACTGAATAAAATACCAACATCTGAATGATATTTCTCAAGGTATAGGCTAAGGAACCATATCAAAATCACCTGGAGTACACATTAAAATGTAGACCCACTGAACTAGATGCTTAGCAATTCAGGGGAGGGCATCTCCATGTTTACCATCTCCTTAGCTATCCTCATGCAGGCCAAAGTTCCACTGGTATGAAGGGTATTGTTTTATTTGTAACATATGAGGGAGAATAGGAATGAATGCATGAAGTTCTCAATTCAAAAGGGCTTTAGGGGTGGGGGCAGGTGGCTCAGTCCTTAAGGGTCCTGGGATCAAGCCCTGCCTTGGGCTACCTGCTCAGTGGGACACCTGCTTCTCCCTCTCCCACTCCCCGCTTTGTGTTCCCTTCTTGCTGTGTCTCTTCCTGTCAGGTAAATAAATAAAATCTTAAGAAAAAAAATAAAAGGGGGCTTCCTGGGGGCACCTGGATGTCTCAGTTGGTTAAGCGTCTGCCTTTGGCTCAGGTCATGATCTCCAGGTCCTGGGATTGAGCCCCATGTCAGGCTCCCAGCTCAGTGGGGAGTATGGTTCTCCCTTTCCCTCTGCCTCTCCCCCTGCATGTGTTCTCTCTGTCTCTCTCAAATGAACAAATAAAATCTTAAAAAAAAAAAAAATAGAAAAGATAAAAAGGGCTTCCTTCTTGCCAGATAGAATATTTGTGACAAGCTGTTTTGTGTTTCTGAGATCATATTCCATATAGCTTGTCTTCTCTTTTTTCCCTCTTTGTGGTTAAAGTGTTAACCTGTGGCACTCCACTTTGTACTTACGATGTATCCCTACTGTACCAGACCATAACCTCATTGAGGACAGGATCATGTGACCTCATCTCTACATTCTTACAGCACCTATTTGATTGGGAGTACATAAGTATTTGAAGATCTGACTTGAACTAACAACTAGCTAATCAAATTGAGTAGAAGTATAACCATTGCTGAGTATTTGTGTTATTAGCAGGCCCCATTGCAGATTATGATAAATAACACTGAAAACAATAGGGATTGTTTCTGTCAACCAGAAATTAATACAATCAGTTCTGGTTATTTCCTAACATTTCCTTAGTTTCTTCCATGGCAAATCTCTTCCATCACTCTACATTTATACAACATTTTCACTCCCAGCCTGGAGGGGTGATTTGTTGGGGCACACAAAGGAATGTTCATGAGGCACAAGGGAATCAATGTTTGGGTTAAATGTACTGACTCTTACAAATGTTATTTATGGTTATTTAGGCAATAATAATAATAGTAAAAAAGTAATACAGAAGGACGTAGTAAAGACACTTAATTCATTCTAACCTAGTAATGATAGCTGAGTAAGTGTTGATTTCCAGGTTTATCTCTTACTTGTTAGAAAATTATGATATCTCTTTCCTGTCACTGAACTTAAAGTGCTTTTCTTGTTCCTTGGGTTTTGGGGTGGTAGGGGCTTGGGGGAGAGCAAAGCTCAAGTGATACCGTGATTGTGTTTATGACTTCATCAGTCCAGGCCGCACAAATAACTAATGAATGACAAAATGATAGCACTGATTTATAGGTCACCTACCTCTAAAGATGTTATCACATAGGGAATTATTGCTTTGTAAATTTAATCCTTTTTTAGCTCCTGACTTTGAAGAATTGCCTTCCACAAGCTCCTCTCTGAGTAGTCCTGTCCACTGTAGGTAGACACTGTAGGTCACACTGGGATGTATGTTCCAACTCAGTCCTTCCCATGGGGTGCTCTAATGTTAATGTTCTGCACTTGGTCTCCGTGTCGGGTATGGAAGGTGAGTCCTTTTTCCTTGGCTTTCTGTGTGTGTTCGGTACGTAGACTTTTTTATGATGTGTATTCTGGCTCTCTGGTGACCTGGGAGTCTTATAAATCCCATCTTTCTTGACTGGGACCCCAGGCCAGGCTCAATGCTTTGTCTCAATTGTGTATTTTGTTTGAATTGTGTATCATCTCAGTGATTAAGCAAAGATGTGGTCAAGAGTGGTAGTGGACTCGGTTGTCTTTGTCAATCAAGGGAGACTTCATCTCTGTCCTATGTAGTCCTGCCTGACACCCTGAATTGTGAAGCAAGACTTCCATGAAAATTTTATTCAACTTTTTCTTAAAAGACTTGTGCCACCAGCAAAGGAAACAGTCAACAAAAGAAAGAGGCAACACATGGAATAGGAGAAGGTATTCTCAAATGACAATACAGACAAAGGGCTGATATCCAAGATCTAGAAAGAACTCCTCAAACTCAAAACACACAAAACAGATAATCACGTCAAAAAATGGGCAGAAGACATGAATGGACACTTCTCTAAAGAAGACATACAAATGCCTAACAGACACATGAAAAAATGTTCCTCATCACTAGCCATCAGGGAGATTCAAATCAAAACCACATTGAGATACCACCTTACACCAGTTAGAATGGTCAAAATCAACAAGGCAGGAAACAACAAGTGTTGGAGGGGATGTGGAGAAAGGGGAACCCTCTTACACTGTTGGTGGGAATGCAAGTTGGTGGAGCCACTTTGGAAAAAGGTGTGGAGATTCCTTAAGAAATTAAAAATAGAGCTTCCCTATGACCCTGCAATTGCACTACTGGATATTTACCCCAAAGATACAGATGTAGTGAAAAGAAAGGCCATCTGTACCCCAATGTTCACAGCAGCAATGACCACAGTTGCCAAACTGTGGAAAGAACCAAGGTGCCCTTTGACAGATGAATGGATAAAGAAGATGTGGTACATATATACAATGGAATATTGTATTCCATTGTATATGTATTGTATTCTGCCTCCTTCAGAAAGGATGAATACCCAAATTTTGTATCAACATGGACAGGACTGAAGGAGAGCATGCTGAGTGAAATAAGTCAAGCAGAGAGAGTCAATTATCATATGGTTTCACTTACTTGTGGAGCATAAGGAATAACACGGACATTGGGAGATGGAAAGGAGAAATGAGTTGGGGGAAATCAGATGGGGAGATAAAACCAGGAGAGACTGTGGACTCTGAGAAATGAACTGAGGGTTTTGGAGGGGAGAGAGGAAGGGGGGTTGGGTGGGCCTGGTGGTGGGTATTATGGAGGGCATGTATTGCATGGAGCACTGGGTGTGGTGCATAAACAATAAATTTTGGAACACACACACACACACAAATAAAATAAAATTAAATAAAAAAAAAAAGACAAGATTATCCATCCATCAAGTTGACAAAGCCTAAAAAGTACAAGGTGCTTAGATTTTCTCTTTTGATTAATTTATTATTTTGTTTTGTATTTGGAAATTCACTGTTCACTTCTTTGATTACACACTCTTTGGTGTTTTATATATAATCAGTCATACCTTTAGCCCCAGTGTGCTTTAGTCCAGAATTCAAAATACCTTGAAATCTTGGGCACCTGGGTGGCTCAGTGGGTTAAGCCGCTGCCTTCGCTCAGGTCATGATCTCAGGGTCCTGGGATCGAGTCCCGCATCGGGCGCTCTGCTCAGCAGGGAGCCTGCTTCCTCCTCTCTCTCTCTCTGCCTGCCTCTCTGCCTACTTGTGATTTCTCTCTGTCAAATAAATAAATATAATCTTTAAAAAAAACAAAAAACAAAAAAAAAAACAAAATACCTTGAAATCTTATCTAAAATATAGCATATGTAAATATATTCAATTTTATGTAAATAAAATATTTAGAAAATTAAAAAAAACCCTATTTACACTATGAAAAGAAAATACTTGTGCCATGTTAGGATTAGAAACAAAATTAAATTTTTAAAAATGTACAATTTAAAAAAAGGCAAAACTTTGAAAGGGGGCACAAAAAGGATTTTAAATAGAGTTACATGGTCATGGTGCTCCAAGTTCAACAGCAGTTGAAGGGTGGAAAGGCACATGCTAAGGCAGGGGACCATGGGTTTGGTGGTGGGCAGTTTCCGGTGACCTGCATATATTACCCCTTCTCCACTCAGTTTCTCTTTGGAGAGATGCTTCTCCCTCAGTGGATCTAGTTTGGGTGGGATGCTAAATTCAGGTTCTTGCTTTTTGTGAGGGAAGCCAGTGGGATCTCTGTGTCTCTTTCTTCCATCCTTGTCACTGTTGTCCTGCACACGGTGAAGGTAAACTCATGGAAATGCAGAGCTACCTTTTCCTGACTTTTCCAAGCTTGATTTTTCAGTCTGTCTTCCAGACTTGGAACCTTTCCTGGATTATTCTAATAAATTACTTTCTGTTGCATCTAGCCAGACTTCAACTTTTGTGGCTTGAGATTGAAGAAATGACAACCAGTAGAAAGGGTAAGTTGTAGGGACATTGTGTTGTCTGGGATGTGTTGTCAATTACCTGCTTTTTTCCACATGGGGGAAGGAGACTTCCATCTTTGATGTCATAGTATTGTGATTTTCAGCCTATGATGATTATACTAATGTTCTAGTCCCTGAATCAGGAATACGTGCTCATATTTATGTTCTCTATATCCTAAGGAATTTACAAAGGAAACATTTGCAAAGTGGTAATTCCTTTGGACGATGACATCTCTGGGAGCCAGAGGCCCCCAAAATGTTGTCAGTACCATGACATTCAACAGCTAGTCATGTGCCACATCCTTTAGGCTTTACATTAATCAAAATCATTAATGAAATTAGCAACACCAGCCAGCCTCATTAGTTTTAATTCATTCTGTGATGTGTAATAAAATACAAAGAACACGTGACCTGTATTAGGAGGCACGATGATCTCAATGGCTCTCATCACTGGTTTAAATGAAGGCTGCTTCTCACCTAATTCACAGGTTTCAATTGCCACATAAGCTTAATTAATTCATAATTGACTCCTTAGCCCTCCCATCCCTGGAAAGACTGTCATTGTTTACTGATTTCTGTAATTTACCCTTGGGAAAAACAAAACAAAACACAGTGTCTGTGGGGTTTGCAGTTTTGAAGAAAAGCACTCAAGACCATAATCACCAGGTGAGGATATGTCACTTTGCAGCTTTTGAATCTCCAACTGTGATGATTGCACAGCTTTTATTAAACTTTAATTTTGTGATGAGGAAATCCAAACAAAGCATTTTGTTTATCTTGGTGGAATAATTTTTCATTTTTATTCATAAAAATTTAGTTTTTTCCCCAGCTTTATTGAGATATAGTTGACAAATAAAGTGGCATGTATTCAAAATGTACATGGTGAACATGCTTAAGACCTACTCTGTTAGCAAATTTTAAGTAGACAATACAATATTGTTAGTTATACTCTCCATGCTGTACCTTAGGTCCCAGAACTCATTTGTCTTATAGCTAAAGGTTTATACCCTTTGACCGGTGTCTCCCATTTCTCCCCATCCCCTAAGTCCCTGGCAACCATCATTCTACTCACTCTTTTCATGAGTTAGAATTTCTTTCTTGGGGCGCCTGGGTGGCTCAGTGGTTTTGGCTGCTGCCTTTGGCTCGGGTCATGATCTCAGGGTCCTGGGATCGAGCCCCGCATCGGGCTCCCTGCTCCGCAGGAAGCCTGCTTCCCTCTCTCTCTCTCTCTGCCTGCCTCTCTGCCTACTTGTGATCTCCGTCTTTCAGATAAATAAATAAAATCTTTAAAAAAAAAAAAAAGAATTTCTTTCTTTTTTTCTTTCTTTCTTTTTTTTTTTTTTTAGTGCAGAGTAATTTTAAATAGTTACCTTGTAGAATAATAATTTGTGCATCCTTGTGGAAAGAAATTGTCATAGGGGATTTTGCCTTTCTACAAACAGACTTGTAAAGTCTCTCTACAGATTTATACCTGTGGTAGAAAAAAGTGAAAAGCAAGTCCTGTGGCAGGATGATGCCACCGTGTGTTAAGAACTTTGACAGAGGAGTGACTCAAATATGTGGCTGGGCAGTTGACACGTGTGGAGAGCAACAGATTTCCCTGTCATTATGTATGTTTTCTGGGAAGTGTTGGTGGTGAGGCATGGGGCTGCCAGTGAGCCTTTGGTTATGTGGAAGATGATGATTCCCACTACCACCACCAGAGGATGTTCTAGGCACGTTTTTTGTCAGAGCAAGGCTGACTAAAATAGCCAGTCCTTCCAACAGAAATAGCAAAACGGCTCTGAGGATGTGGAAAATCTCAATGTCAACGGCAGCTCATAAAATGGAAAAGAACATGGGATCGGTTGTGTTTAGAAAAGTCTGAGGCATTTAGCCTAACTGTTCTTGAATCATTACCACGATACTGACAAGCACAGATATTTCTGAGAAATCTGTCAGATTTAGTCCTTGGCTGCATGGTTAATAGAGAAAATAGCTAGGCTACCCAGATTATAATTCTTTCTGAGTTTTGGGAAAGCAGCCATTTTGGTGATTAGATGGTGGTGATGATGATTATTACTGTAATTCTTGTGGAGAGACCAAGGTAGGAAGAGACACAGAGAAGCAAAAAAAATATGTTTTTAGGGGGATTTTACTGCAGCGTTTCTTAGATAGAGGAGGGGAAGGATAGAGAACTGTGTCTTACATTCACTAGAAATATCAGCTATAAAATACTATCAAAAAAGTGGCAAGAGCACCTGTTGTAGATAAGAACTTTAAAAACTGAAATCTTATATCAAGGTCTGCTATCAAATGTCAAATGTCGAAAACTACTTAGAGGTTGAATCCTATGTTAGCTCAAAGGATATACAGTTAAGTTGAAAAGCAATGTGTTTCCTATCACTTTGCTTCCGTATAGAAATTACATCTTTTTTGCATGCTGCAACAATACTTGAGAATATGTGGTATATCTTAAAATATGTGAGACAATATAAAATATAATATATTGTTTAAGGTAAACAGTTTATTTGTGTGCATATGTGTGTGTGTGACCCTACATACATACGGAAAAACCCAAAAAATGTTTTCTAAGTTTAAGGGTGTGTGCTTTAATATAATATTTCAAAGGTCATTAAGGTATATTTTTCACATTTATTTATTTATTTATTTATTATTGTGGTAAGAATATTTAAGATATGCCCTCTTAACAGATTATTAAAGGCACAGTACAGTGTTATTATAGCCTAGGGGCACAATATCATATAACAGTTCTCTAGAACTTATTCATATCAAATAACTAGAAGTTTACGCTGGCTGATTAGCAACTTCCCATATCTCCCCATATTTCCAAGACCCTGACAATCACCATTCTACTCTCTGCTTCTGTGAATTTGACTACTTTCGATACCTCATGTAAATGGAATGATGCAGAATTTGTCCTTCTGAGCTTATTTCACTTAGCATGATATCCTCAAAACTCATCTATGTTGTCACATATGGCAGGGTTTCCTTTGTTAAAGCTGAATAGTATTCCATTGTATGCGTGCTCCACATTTTCTTTAGCCATTCATCCATCAATGAACCTTTGAGTTATTTCCCTATCTTGGCTATTTTGAACAGAACTGCAATAGATTTATTATTATAAGGTTCTGCTTTATTTGTTTGTAAGATTCTAATAGTAAAATAATGAAATAATCTGTATGAATAATAGAGGCAGGTGCAATTTGTATAACAAAAATAATTGGCCACTGGAATAATTGACCACTGAAATAGGCATGGAATTTAACAGGCAGGTGGACTTTGTGTACTAGTCAAGATCATGGCTGCAATCTCACGGGACTTGACGGGAATTGCAAATATCTTCTTAAAAACGTTGGGGGCAGTATAAACAATACAGTCTCTGGAGTTCCCCCGCCACTCTAGTTACCTCCTGCCCATTTCTTAATTATGAAAACATGGGAGGGGCAGACGATGGGGGGATTGTAGAGGCTCACAGGATTCATGTGAGAATAAAAGGAAATAGCAAATATGAGAATGGTTAACAGCAGGCATTAAAAATATATCAACTGTTATTATTTCATTCTTTTTATTTCTTGTCAGCCTGAGTTGTACCCTAAAACCCCCAAATCCATTGACTTTGGAAGGGAAACAGAAACTCTCATCTTCAGGAAGTTTGAAGAATCACATGAATTAATTGGAAAGAAGGTCCCATGAGAAGCCCTCTGGTCTCCTTTCTAGAGCACATCTCACCAGAAACATTGATTGTATCATTTAATTGTTACTACCCTGATGATTCAGGATAGGCTGATTTTAATCAAAGGGATATTAACACCCCCAGTCTCTTTATCAAAGGTGACAATAACAGTAGTAAGTTGTGGTTTATTGGGACCTGCGGGGGCAGCCCAAGACAAAACAGGCCTGAACAGGGATCACCCAGGAGGTGCAGGAGGTGCACCCAGGAGGAAAACATGCCAAATGACACAGCACTTGATGGGGGTGATGGGAGGGGTGAAATGAAAGAGAGAGATAATAGAAAAAACTTGCCTTCTGCCCAGTGTGATTTGGTATCCAAACTGGACCGTGGTGCTGATATTTACAATTACTGAACAACTCACCTTTCTAAAAAAATATTTAAGAAGCCATCTGGAGAATTTATCTGTACCTTGTCACCACTTATTGAAACAAAGGCATTTATCAGGCCTTTCACTTCACATCCTTTTTCAGTTTATTTCCTGAAATTATGCCGATTAAAGTCACTGCTAACAAACGTTGCTGGATTTTACTAGAAATCCGTGTGAAGATCGCTTCTCATTAAAATGCTACAGCAAAAGAATTTGGATGTCAAATTAAGGACAGACATTACTTTGTTTAAGTGTATTTCAGTAAGAAGTCAAACCTAAAACCTGATTCTTAACATAAATACATTAATCAGAAAGGAATTTGGTACATGACTTCTTAATTTATGTACATATATACATAGTAAATAACTTCAATTTGCCTTCTCTCTACTTCACCAATTCTCTGTGACTTCCTCTGTTACGTCTCCCGTTATTCTCACTTTCAAGTCTATATATTCTTCTGTGACAAGCTCCATACTCTTGTTCTATTGCCCTCTTGTTTCTTTCTTTTTTTTTTTTTAAGATTTTATTTATTTATTTGAGAGAGAGAGCGAATGAGAGAGAGAGCATGAGAGGAGAGAGGACAGTGGGACAAACAGACTCTCTGGAAATCAGAAAGCCTCATGTGGGACTCTATCCCAGACTCCAGGATCATGACCTGAGCAGAAGGCAGCTGTTTAACCAACTGAGCCACCCAGGAGCCCTGCCTTCTTGTTTCTTGACTGAATTCTTCTCTCTCTTCTACAACTATGGTCTCTGTGTCTTCCTTGGTTTCTTTCCCTCAGCCATCTGTTATGCTCAAACTTATTCTCCTAATGCCTTTGAATGCCTTCCATCGATCTGACTTCCTAGGTTGCTTCTTGTGGTCATCCTCTGGCACACTGGTGGAGTAAATAACCTGGGTCTGTCCATCAGAACCACAGAGCTCAAGGGTGCAAAGGTAGTAAGACAGCCTTTCCCTCAAGAAGCTTAGAGTCCAGTAGTGGGAGACAAACATGTAAATGCACTGGGACTCTGAGTTCTATAAGGATAAGCTGTCTGAGTCAACACTGCTTTCTCAGAGGTGAGATCTGGATGTCTGCTTAAAGATAAGTTGATGTTTGCCAACTGGATAATAGTGGAAGCGAGAAGGACATTCCGTACAGGGGTGCAAGTAAGACCTAAGTTGAAAAGAGTATGAAGCCCCAGGCATGTAAGGAAAGCCACAGGTGATTCTATGCCACTAGAGTGTGATAGACAAGGGAAGCACTTGGTAAGAAATAAGACTGAGAGTCACAAGGGGCATGACCAGCTGAACTCTTTTTCTAGGCATCTAATGCATCTTCAAGGGACTTCCCATGGCAGCTATCCCCTTCACATTTTCCCATTTCGGGATATGCAGACTTTATATAAATTGAGTTTCTCACTAAATTCCCCTTCCTAATATTGTACCTTTGGATACTTTCCTCTTTAAATGAGCATCTGCTACTCAGGAAGTGTTAATGTGTAGATAGTCCCTGGTTTGACAACTATCAGATGCCTATCAGTACTCTTCTCCCTGTCTGTGGTAATGGGACTGTAGGATACATGACCATCCACTGGAGACCCCATTTCTTAGCCTCTCTTACAGGTTGGTGTGTTCTATGCATCTGAATTCTGCACACTTGGGTATAAGCAGAAGTGATGTTTTCCTATCTCCAGAGGACATCGCTCAAAAGGGACATGAGTGCACATCTCTGGTTCTTCCCACTGGTTGGGTAATAGCAAGACCTAGGGTGGCCGTTCTGAACCTGGGAGAGAAGCTGTGCACTGAAAGTGACTGAGGCACCCAATCAGCTCTAGAATATTTTTCACTGGCCTGTTACATAAGCAAAAAGTAAAGTTCAGTTTAAACCATATTTGCATCTTCTTATAGCTGGGTAGCCCATTCTGAAACTCACAGAGTGTTATACTGGGTTCTGAGAGTGTCTCAATTTATTTTTATTTTTTTATTTTTATTTTTTAAAGATTTTATTTATTTATTTGACAGAGAGAGATCACAAGTAGGCAGAGAGGCAGGCAGAGAGAGAGAGAGAGAAGGAAGCAGGCTCCCTGCTGAGCAGAGATCCTGATGTGGGGCTCGATCCCAGGACCCTGAGATCATGACCTGAGCTGAAGGCAGAGGCTTAACTCACTGAGCCACCCAGGTGCCCAGAGTGTCTCAATTTAAAGCAATTATTCCAATGATGGGCATCCCAGATACCCAGGTATGTTCATAGAACAGACCTATTCAGGCAACTGGGGTTCTACAGCACTTTCTAAACTACATCCTTAAAATAGCAAACCCGATTTGAGAATAACTCACATAGTAACTGCATGTATACTTCAAAAATATCAAGAGCAAGAAACAAGCAAGGCTGAGAAAGTATCCCAGATTAAAGAAAGCTAAAGAGACAAGATGACTAAATGCAATATCTAGTCATGGACAAGGAAAAAAAGCAATAAAATACATTATAGAACTACTGATAAACTTTGAACATGGATGGCCAATTAGATATATCCATTCGAGAAATCCTGATTTTGATAACTGTGTTGTACTTACATAAGAAAATATTCTTATCCATAGAAAATAAATACCGAAGACAGGTTGAAAACATCATGCTGTCTGCAACGTATTCAAATGGCTCTGAAAAAATATGCAAACATATATATGTATATAGATACATGCATAAAGTACACACACTCACACACAGATGTGTGCACAACACAAACCATACAGAAAGAGAGACAGAAAGAGGGATGAGAAAGCAAAATGGAGTGAAATGAAAACAACTGGTGAATTGCATTGGTAAAGGGTAATATAGTTATACCAGAAATCTTCTCTAAGTTTAAAATTATGTCAAAATAAAAACTTATATAGAAAAAGATGTGGAGTATAATTTTCTCTGTCTCAGTCATCAGCAATATCATCAATAGCTACATGTTTGTTATTTGAATATGACCTGTCAATTAAATTGTTGCTGTTGGCAAAACATTTGGCTGGGAGTTCATGCATGTGACCCTTCATTTTGGGCCCATTTCCAATGCTCCAAATATTCCCTGCAGCAAATTTGTCAAAATGATTGTAGACTAAGCTCACATTTTAGAAGTTGGCAAAACAGAACCCCTCTCCATCTTTCATCTAAGAACAGATGTGGACTTTTGGTCTGCACAGCAGGTGGAATTAGAGACTGATTTTAAGCATGTGCTAAAATTCAATTAGTTTGATTTTGGTGATATGTGTATATCCTCAATTTAAGGACGTTCTACAAAATAACTGCCTATACCTTTCCACTTCAGAAGGCAAGAGACATCAAGTAAGACTGAATAACTGTTTCAGAGTTAAGGAGACCAGAGATAGGACAACTAAAAGTAATATGTGGGCTTTGACAAGGAAGACAGAATTATGAGGGACATCATGAGAACAACTGGCAAAATTTGAACATGACTAACGATGAGATAATATTAATTCCAAAAATCTTGATTTTGATAACTCTGTGACACACACATGTACATAGAGAAAGAGAGAGAGAGAGAGAGAGAGAGAGAGAGAGAGAGAGAGGTGATACTAGGAAACATGCTTGAAGGTCATTGTTATACCATAAGGGCTACTCTAAGTCAGAAACATCTTGCAATCCAGTAACATCATCTTTTACTTATAGATGCAAAGAGGCCATGGCTGTATTCATACCCAGACACCTCAGTAATTAATTTTTAGTTCATTGGTAAGTCCCAAAAGATGGTTAGATTATGTAGACGGTGGATTTTGGGTAGCATCTTAACTAATTTTCTCCAAACCTTGGTTATAAATTCATTCATTCATTCATTTGTTCATTCGTTCATTCATTCATTCATTCAACAAGCCCTTTAAGCACTGCTAATTGTCGGCCACTAAGTTAAGTACTAAAATAACACAGTTTGCCCACCAGGCCCTTACAGTAGAAAAGGATGAGGGAGGCAGTGTTAGTAAACACTTGGTAGTAAATTGCTAGTAAAGTGTTAGTAAACCCTTGACATGATAACTCATTTATGAGTTAGTAAACACTTGGTTAGTAAATCCTTGACATGATAACTCTTTATGTTTTGTTACGAAATCTTCCTTTCATTTTCTAGCATTTCCTCTTAAGAGACACAGGATAGCTATGTATAAAAAAGCATACAGAAATATGGTTTACAAAATAATACATGGAGATCACACATATTTTCAAACTAACATTAAAGGTAAAGTTAAATGCATACAGGGAAGATGTGGGTCAAAAGTTGCAAACTTCTAGTTAGAAGATGAGTAAGTTCTGGGGACCTAATACACAACATTGTGAATATAGTTGACAATACTCTATTACATACTTGAAAGTTGCTGAGAGAGTAGATCTTAAGTTCTCCCCATAAGAAGAAATGGTAATTGTGTGACACAATGGAGGTGTTAGCTAAGGCTGTGGTGCTGACCATAATGCAGTATATAGGTGTATGAGATCAACACATTTGTACATCTTAAATTTACACAATGTTATATGTCGATTGCATCTCGGTAAGGCTGAGGAAAAGTTAAATGCATACAGTAACTTTATGATAACACGAATAAATATATATTTAGTTTTACTTTCTGCCCTAATGCCAAATTTACAGTTCAAAGCATGATGTTGGTAAATTTGTTACTGATTCTCCTTTTCTTCATGGCTTCAAATGAAGAGATTATTATATAGCAATTCTTAATAAAATACTGATTTATTAATAGCTGATAATCATTCCATCTCTTCCAACACAGTCCTCTTTGGTAATATCTGTGCAGGAGGACATGGCCCAGGCTTAACACCTCTCTTTGGAATCTAGGATGACTGGATCTGAGAAATCTGCTTACCCACCTCATGGAAGCAGGAAGTGAAAGATGTCTCAGAGCATGGGTGCTGGTCCCTCCCATGGGAGAAACAAAGTCCAATATAAGTCTCAGGTTTTGGCCAATAACAACTTTTTTTCATTTGAGGGCAGGAGGTCTAGGCAGGACATGGGGATGGGAGACAAAATTTCCCTTTTCAATATTCTACATGGTCTTTATTAAAGATTTGTTGGGTGAATTATAAATTTCTCTATGGTTCTAAGCTTCCTGAGAACAGGAACCACATCTAACATATTTTTATATTGTCTCTATCTATAATAACAGAGACTACTACAAATTTGTTGACTGACTATTGCTTTCTGCTTTAGATGACATTTTTTTAAGAAGGTATTTTGAGATCTCCAGGTGCCTCCTTTAGGACATAATTATGAAAATCAATTTGCATTCTACACAAGTCTTAGTTAATAGATATTTCTGAATAAAGTAACCTCTACAAGATGTAGATTAGATTATTCATAGTTTTTTAGTATCTGTGTCATTATGGAACAACATTATTCAAAAGCATGAAGTTTTTGAGTTAATTACTCAAAATGAAATATAGTGCTAGCTGTTTTTGAACTGTTTTAATATAGGGTTTAATATAATATATTATAGGAATTAGCAAAAAGAAAATTATGCCTATTGAAGGACAACTTACTGGAGACTGAATTTGGTACAATTAATTATTTTCCTCCAGAAAGATCTTCTCAAGCATTAACTTTATATAGTTACTTGGTCCAAAGGTCACATATTTACGAAGAGGCATCTGCAAGATGTTCTGAAGGTATTTTGTCCATTTCTTAGCCTGAAAGTCTATCTATTCATGATCACTTCAGTGAGTTTCTTGGGGCTTTGTGCTATCTCATACATTTTCATACCCCTGAAAGTACCTATTTATATTGCTTTGCATATAATAGACACTTAACAAATATTTATTAAGTGAATTCATTGTCCTAACTTGAAGAATTGGCTGAAAAGCAAGTTTCCACAAATATATGAACCTATTCATTTGGTCAACATAGCTGACCCTAGTTGACCTTAGAGTCAATGTGTTAATCTCTTTGGTAAAAATTGTGGAGAATTAGATTGGATCACACAGATCTGAATTTCTTGACAAGATCTTCTCCTGGTCAAAACATCTCCTAATAGAATAACATTGTCTTCTGTTTACTAGCCAACAGAAGGACATCATACATATCACGAGTTAGAAAACTCAGTGACCATGTTCATATTCTGTGCTAGGAACTAAGTGATGATTAGATTGCTGTAGCATTGTAAGACAGTTAACGATGGACAGACTGCCAGTGGGTTTATTCCTACTCTACTTAGAAATTAATTACCTCTTTAACTTATTAGTTTTTGGAGACAAAAAGTTATTGCTATTATTTAACAGTCTCTATGATAACTAAGCAGGATATAGCAGTGATGAGTTTACATTCCACAGATCCACCTAAGATAAGGCAGAGTTTCACTAAATTGTAACTGATTAATGCGTACTTTCTAGAATGATGCTTCCAGAACTGGGGTTCTTGGTTCTTTTTCCTAAGGTCCAATACTCTCCTAAGATACTTCTTATTTTGTGTTTGTAGATATTTAAAATTATGAAGATATTTAAAATATAAGCAAAAATAATAACCCAAGGATCTTTTAGAAGACCACTCTGGGATTGAGCATTTTCATGTGTCTGTGTCTGTGAATATACTTATATTTGAAATAACACCAACATTTCCACACCAATAATCTTCCCCCTCTGGGGATCTAAAGACATGCAGTACTTGGACCTAGATATGTGAATTTGAAAAATATCACTCTAGAATAGGGTACTGTGAAGAAGTCCTCAAACCTCTTAGATCAGGGAACCTAAGGGAAAGGATTTATTAAAAGAAACTTAAATTGTTAACACCATAGATGCTTCAAGATGCTGCTACTGAGATTAACTGGATAAGAATGGATTTAGTGTTCTTGAATGGAGTAATCACATCCACTATAGAAATTCTGGAAAGCTGTTTTCCAACTCAATCACTAGTGGTTCTATTCATATCAAGAAGAGCTTTGCTATGACAGAGTGCTTTAAGATTACTATATATGAACAATGGAATCTGTTATATAAGTATCAAAAGAAGCTTTTAATTTTAGACTCTATAATAGGTGAATTGTGAAAAATAAAACATTTTTAAATGGTCTGTTCCAAGATGTCAAAAATGAATTTTCCCTCAAGCATATTTCTTCCAGATTTGTTTCCCTCATAGACATTTCATCTGCATGCCTCTGATTTATTTATACCTGACTCACGAGAATCTGTTTTAAAGTGTTCTTTGATGTCCAAGGAAACTAAATAACATTTGTAAAAAAATTTTTAAGTCTGGAAATAGTGTTTGCAGCACTAAGTAACACATGAACAAGCCAGCTTGAACTGCTGCAAGTATCACTCTGATAACCTGCTGCGAGGCTCCTTGTCATCGTCTTTGTGACTGACTTACTCCTGGGATCGAGGTAAACTTGAGTAGAAAAGCCAAAAATCCCTGCATTCTCTTCCTGCCGTCCTCCTGAAGTTACTGTGGAGCGCTGTCTTTAAAAGTGAGATGGTTTATTTGCAATGAAATTCAAATAGCTGTTTCATTTCTTCCAACAATCATTATCCAGTTCTTGCACTCTGAGCAATAATGGGAATATGGCTGACATGAATATAGGAATTCCTTCGACTTTGGAGCAATGTAGTTCGGACTAATTCAGGTGCATCTCGCCTCTTGTTTTAATCCGAAATAGACGTGCCCCCTATCCTAGACAGAAGAACTGCAAGGACAGTTCACAGTAGACGTATGAAGCTGTTTTTGCCCAAAGAGAGAAATGCCTCTTAGCAGTGGAAGGTTACAGACTGAAGAGCAGAGACAGGCTGCTTTCTGTTACATGAGGTCCTTCTCATCTCCCCACAGATGTGAGTGATGACTGTGGCTCAGGGAAGAGTCAGGACCAACGAGCACAGGAGTCTAACTGGCTCATGTGGGAATCCTATCCATGGACAGACTTTGAAACAGCTTCGCCACTGAACCACGGCACATATTCAGAGGGAGTCAGAGGACACAGAAAGAGGATGAACTCCAGGAGGCTGATGAGCCACTTCAAGAAAGTAGATGGCAAAGGCAGAGAAAAGGATACCCGGCACTACTCATTACAGCAGCCACAAGCCACAGAGGGCTCTTTCAATGAGAACTAATTAAAATTAAGTAAAATTCAAGAGGTTGTTCCTCAATCATGGTGGTCACGCGTTAAGGGTTCCATAGCCACATTTTGGACAGTACACACATAAATACATCATCACAGATATAAACCACTCATACTATAATTCCCCATGTGACAATCTTTGCTCCAGGTTCAAAGCAAAGTCTGCCTTTGCCCAGTGAAGTAGGCTCAGAATAGCCATTTTTCTGGAAAATGATGGACAAAGGAGAGCTCTTGCTTTAAGAGGAACTGCTAAATTAAGAAGACATGTACAGACATTTCTGCAAAGAAGACATCCAGATGGCCAACAGACACATAGGAAAGTGCTCCACATCACTCAGCATCAGGGAAATACAAATCAAAACCAAAATGAGATATCACCTCACACCAGTCAGAATGGCTAAAATTAACAAGTCAGGAAACGACAGATGTTGTGGAGAAAGGGGAACCCTCTTACACTGTTGGTGGGAATGCAAGCTGGTGCATCCACTCTGGAAAACAGCATGGAGGTTCCTCAAAAAGTTGAAAATAGAACTACCCTATGACCCAGCAATTGCACTACTGGGTATTTACCCTAAAGATACAAATGTAGTGATCTGAAGGGGCATGTGCACCCAAATATTCATAGCAGCAATGTCCACAATAGCCAAACTATAGAAAGAACCTAGATATCCACCAACAGATGAAGGGATAAAGAATATGTGGTGTATATATATACATATATATGTATATATATACATACAATGGAATACTATGCAGCCATCAAAAGAAACAAAATCTTGCCATTTACAACAATGTGGATGGAACTAGAGGGTATTATGCTGAGTGAAATAACTCAATCAGAGAAAGACAATTATCATATGATCTCTCTGATATGAGGAATTTGAGAGACAGGGCAGGGGCTTGTGGGGGAGGAAAAAATGAAACAAGATGGGATTGGGAGGGAGACAAGCCATAAGAGACTCTTAGTCTCACAAAACAAACTGAGGGTTGCTGGGGAGAGGGAGGTAGGTAGAGGGTGGCTAGGTTATGGACATTGGGGAAGGTATGTGCTATGGTGAGTCCTGTGAAATGAGTAGGCCTGATGATTCACAGACCTGTACCCCTGGGGCAAATAATATATTACATGTGAATAAAAATAATTAAAAAAAGAGAAACTGCCAAATTAAATAGATACCACTGTTCTAAAAATGGCTGGCATAGCTAATTTTCATTTTTTCCTTGAGACAAGGCCTCTTTTGAGAGCCTTAAAGTCTCTAAGTATCTTAAATACCTTGTTAATATAACTTTTTTAAAAACAATACTTTGTGCATGTATTAGTTACATTTTTAAAAAAATATGCCAGAAGCTATGGAGTTCCAAGTCATAATGCAATTGGAACACTGTTCAGCCTTTTAATAGGGCCTGTCAGGCTCCCTGTGATGTGGCTGCCCTTCTTCTCATTACCTCCTCCTCTCGTTCATCAGGCGCAAAGCAGACTGGGGGCCCTCTGCCTCCTGAACACAACAAGCTAGTTCATCTTGCAGACATGTTGCAAATGTTACTTCCTCCGTCTGAAGTTCTTTTCTCTCAGATCTTCCCAGGCCTGGCACATGTTACCTAAGACCCAAACGATGACAAGGGCTGAGGTCACCTGCCATCCTCTTGAATGGCCTTCCCTGACACCTGTCTAAGGTGCCTGTTTCCAGTTCTGAGCTACTGTAGCCTTACACAGTTACTCTGTATTAGCTTCTTTGTGGTACTTTTCACTCCCCAAAGTAACTTGAATTACTTGTTTATAGTCTGGCATGAGGAACTTGTCCGTCTTCACTACTGGATACTCAGTGCCCGGAACAGAACCTGGTAATTAAACACTGGCTTAGAGAATGAATAAGTGACGACCATAATGACACTTATATTGTAGTGAAATCATAATGGATAATGAGTGAGCATTTACCATATAGGAAACAATTAATATATATGATCTAACTTACTCACATAGAAATCTGATAAAATACTCTTAGCATCACTGTTTTACAAATTAAAAATATTGGGTCTTAAATCAGTTGCACAAGATTAAAGAGCTGGTAATGGGGGAAGGCAGAAATGAACACAGGCAATCTTATCCCAGAACAACGCCTTAATCAGAGGGCTGTCTCTTTCCCCCTCTCTCTTTCTCTGCTCTGTGTACATTTCAAAATTAATTTCCTCAATTGGGTTCCATATCCCCTTGAGTCCTTGATGTTTGAGTCTTACTTTGGATGAAAAATAATAATGATGATAATAATCTACAATATTTGTAAAACCTCTACAGTTTATGTAGCCGATTCACATGTAGCAGATTCACATGGATCCTTGTAACTATCCTGTGAGCTGAGAAGGAAAGGTGTTATTATAAGCAAAATCACTCAGTGGAGAAGATACTCAGCATAAAGGAAAAAAATCATTATTTTTGCATGTGAGAAAAACAATGTCACCCTGATTTTAAATGTCACCCCAATTTTGAAAATAGCCTCTGGCTTCTCCGTGAAATCGTTGGAATGAATGGGAGAAGACAAGAAGCACCATTCTGCATGAATAAACCATGAAATATATTTGACAATAAAATTTTCAATTAATGTGGAAATATTTGCTCTGAATCTTGGCTCTTGAGGATGTAAGTCTCGGCCAAATATTAAAAATACGTTTTATTTCATTGCACAAAGTACACTGCAGACACTTAGATTCCTGAGAAACTGAAAACTGCCATTTTTGAGCATCCTGAATATGGATTAGGCTGATGGATGGATTGTGTTGGGAGAACTGGATCCACTATGACCCTGAAACTTGGCCTTTACCCTTGCGTAGTGTGTCTCTGTTATGGAAATAGGGGCTCAACTCTGGCCACCTTTAGATGGTGGTTTATCTGGTCCTCTTGACTCTCTGTGGAGTCCTTTTCTATTCCATGAACATACCAAAAAATAAAAATAAAAAAGTAAAAAATGAAGTTAATAAAAATTATTCTTTTGAAGACTTTGGTGTTGGTATTTTAGTTACTATCTTAGGAGGTCTCGAGTTCTAAGGGCTCTGCTTTGCTAAGAGTTGGAATTTGCTAGTGATCTTTGCCTAGTTTAGTCTATGAAAAACACAGTTCGATACCCACTGAGTACCTCCTGTGTGTAACGCACCATGTGTTAGACACTCATACGTAGCACTCGATAATAAGAGATGAGAAAGGATAAAAAGGGGGTAAGGAGGGAGTGGGAGAAGGAGTTAAGTTAGACAAGACACAGTGAAAGCTTTGCCCACGGTACAGTTACCTCTATCACCGCTCAGGGCTTTCCTCTATGCACGAGTGCTAATTGAACATAATAATAACAACAACAAAAGATTATTGACCTCCCAAGATGAACCAACAGCTTCCCCAGAGGAGCTGCAGAAAGGAGAGCACTTAATTTTTCTACATAAACTTATTCTTGCTTCGTGTTTAATTTAAGCAGGTACAGTTGTAAAAACCATACAGTCTATGTTAACATGAATTTTAGGGTTAGAAATTGTATTTTGGACACATTATAGTAAAATAGTGTATTGAGTTAGATGTGGTCAGATTAAAAAAAACAAAACAAAACAAAACAAAAAAAACGATTGTGAAGTGAGTGGCATGCCCAGGGCATTTCTTCCCAGCAAGAACAACACCTGCGCCCCCACACTTTCGCAAACCTGGGCTACTCAGAGGAGGACCAAGCAGAGGACCAGTAGTTTCAACTAATCTGAACTCAGCTATGCAATCCCAGTGGCCATAAGTGCATTTTTCCATCTAACAAACATTTTCTCTGTGGGTTCATGCTGGGGGTACTTTAGTGAGTGAGAAAATTCCATATCCCACGTTGAGAGGGAAATGCCGACACATGCTCAGTCCCTTACAAGATAATATGCTCCGTGTCCCATTGTGGATGCATTTCAGGGAGAGGAAAGCAGGGATATCCAGCAGGAATATGGGGAACTTCTGGGGTAGACCTCGGATGACCTCTGAACTGGAACTGTAGTCATAGTGGGTGTGGCCATTTATCAGCAACAGAGATCAAGCAAAAAATTAAGTTGTGAGAAATGAGTGATGAAAATATGCAGTACACTTCTCCCAAACACAAAGAAATTGTTGACTGGGGAAGATTGTGACAACTGCAAAAATTTGCATTGAGGTTGCAAAACAAAACTCCAATTAACAAAAACAAAACAGGACAGAAAACACCCCAGCAACTTTGAAGAATGCCATTTGCTTCAAGGCCAGATTTGTGTAGGGTCTTGCTATTCCTACAGCACAAATGGTTCTGCCAAGGGTGAGAGTAAATAAAACGAAGGCAATCATGACCAAGCAAGGGAATCAGGCAAGGCTTTATAATGATGGTGACTTTTCAGTTGGACCTGAAACAACAGGTAGGCTTTTATAGGCAAAGATACGACAAGGTTGTACAAAACTCTTAGGGAGGAGGACAACCTAAGCTAGGGGAAAGAGGAAAAGCCAGGGTTGGATTTAGGAAACATCAGGAAAACCTGGTTCTCTAGCAGAGAATTCATGTTGGCAAATAGTTGATATTAAGGTTAAAAAAGGAGGCTTCTGACATATTGTGGCTCATCTTAAATTTAATAGAATTAAAAAAAAATTTTAAAAAGATTTTATTTATTTATTTGACAGAGATAACAAGTAGGCGGAGAGGTGGGCAGAGAGAGAGATGAGGAATCAAGCTCCCCGCTGAGCAGAGAGCCTGATGCGGGGCTGGATACCAGGACCCTGGGACTATGACCCGAGCTGAAGGCAGAGGCTTTAACCCACTGACCCAACCAGGTCCCCCCAATTTAATAGAATTTGAGGTCAATGAGGATAAGCTATAAATATATGAATAAATATGTGTATTTATAAAATATTCCTTTAATAAAAGTGAAAATTCTATCTAATAAATTTGAAGATTGAGAAATTTAATCCACAAATATTCATATTCTTTTTTTTTAATTTATAATTTTTTATTTTTTATAAACATATATTTTTATCCCCAGGGGTACAGGTCTGTGAATCACCAGGTTTACACACTTCACAGCACTCACCAAAGCACATACCCTCCCCAATGTCCATAATCCAAAAAGAATATGAATAGTATGAATGGAATAGTATTCATATTCTTTTTAATAAATCTCCAAACCATGATAGTTATTTGGATATACATTTTTATTCAGTATTTTCCACACATACACTATATTACAGTTTCTAAACCTCTGGATTTTTATGTTACACTTCTTAATTCAATAAGAATTTCCCAACATTCTTTTATCTTTAATTTATCCCTTATTATAGTAGTATAATAGCTCAATGAATGGACATTTCACAGGTTTTTTAACTACTACTGTTGTTAAATATTTAGGTTCTTTAAAAAAAAATACCAAAAAACTTTTGGGGGCCCCTGGGTGTCTCAGTTGGTTAAGCATTTAAGTCTTGATTTCATCTCAGGTTATGATCTCTGGGTCCTGGGATCGAGCCCCACATTAAGATTCATGCTCTCACAACTAAGAGAGGTCCCCACATAGTTAACAATGAGTGCCTTCAGGGTTTATTTTTTATAAAAAGGTAACCAGGCAACTTTAATCCTTTTAACATCTCTATCAATAACTCCTTCAATGGCTTACCTCCTTTTTAGGGTCTGTTTATTCTTTTTTGGTTACAGGTGATTATCATAGAGACACCCACCCCACATGACCCACCCCATACACCTAGGGCAGGGTGGTCCTCCATCCCACATGCCTAGATCAGGGTGCTCTTCCCTGGGGTAGGGTGGTCCAATTTATCTCTTTACTCTGGTTTTCCCACACCACATTTTGGGGATTTCTGAGAGCCTGTTCACAAAGTTCCCTATGGATCTCTTCCTCCCTAGCCCCACCTGTCCGTTACTCATTTTGAGAGTTGATATTACCAAAGTACTGTAATTCTAAAAATTTCTGAATTAGCTGTACTATTTCTTTTTAGGTATGAAGTTAACTTCAAATTATATGAATTTAATATTTTGGTCATTGTTTTCTAATTTTATTGCCTTATTCTTGGAAAATATAGCCTGATATTTAACTCTAGGAATTTATTGGCATATACTTCTGGCCTAAATAATGGCCTGTTTGTGTAAATGTTCAACTTATGCTTATATACTTACTGAAGACTATTGTTTTGGGGTCAGGATGGCTACATTTATTAATAGATCAGGACTATTATATTCTCTAAATTTTGATGTCTCTTAATTTAATCTAATTAAATTATCAGTTAATGAAAGAAGTTAAATTTTTTATGTACTACTGCATAAAAACCTAGAAGTTCTGGAGTTTACAGAAAAGTAAACTAAATCCATAGGGTCCCCAAATAAAGGTAATAAAAAAATTGAAATTCTTTGTTCCAGTAGAATGTTGTTTCCCTTGGTAACCAAAGACTGGGTTTAGACCCATTAGGAGATAGGGAATAACCAGTGGACCTAAAAGAGGTAGGGTTTAGGGATGAAACCCTAACATAAAGTTCAGAATTTTTAGATGTCTTGTATCTTAGTTCAAGAGTAGAACAGGGAAATGCAGGACTGCCACACAGGAAGATGAAAGCTCTCCTCAGTCGGAGCATGAAGACGAGTTAGGAAGAAATAAATTAGCTAAGATTTGGGTAAGAACTTATACAGTCTTCTTGATCTTAAAGATCTTGTACTGGAAATTGACATTTAAAAAATTAAAAACCATTCCAAGTTGAAAATAACCTTCAAACATGAGACTGAAACAAAAGGAAAATCTGCCTCCCAGAAAACATCCTCAAGCCAGGCCCATCTGACTCTGAGTTTACGATACATAATTACAACACACAAGGAAACAATTCACCATGAGTGAGCATCATCAGGCATAGTAAACAATTGAATTTTATCCTTAGGAACTTCAACTAGAAGTTCAGACAGAAACCATGAAAGAAAACATTTTAAAATAGAGGTAAAATAATTGAAGACATAAAATATGGAATCAAAACAAGAAAGGAACAAGATACCATAAAAAAAGCAAACAGATTTTCCCCAATATTTTATTATGAGAATTTTCAAACATAGAAAAAAGTTGAAAGAATTTTATTGTGAATATCTAAAACTATACTACTGTAAACATTTTGTTATATTTCCTTTAAAATATGTCTCATTTACTTATCCATCAATTTATCTTATTTCTGGATGTTTTCAATTGAGTTGCAGATATTTTCATGCCTAAATAATCTGACACACATATTATTAACTGTAGTCATTAGCTGTATTGCAAAAAAATACATTAACTATATTTATTCTTGTAAATAACATTAACTATCTAGTAAGTGAAAATATTTATGGTTCTTTGAAGTAAAATGTACATTTAGTGGAATTAATAAATTTTAAATGACATATTTGACACATTTTGACAAATGCCTATGTCTGGGGAATTCTAACTCCTACCAAGATATAAAATATTTCCTTTACTTCATACACCTCTCAGTCAATCATACCCTCACCTCAAACCCCAGCCCTGGAGGCAACCACTGCTCTGTTTTTACCCTACAGATAAATTTTACTTATTCTAAAATGTCATATATGGAATGTTATGGTATGTACTCTTTAATGTGGATTACTTTTATAATATTTTAAAATTTCATTTATATTGATGATACCATCATTCCATTATATAAATATACCAAAATTTATTTATCTACTTTCCCATTGGTGGGCATAGGGTTGTTTTTAGACTGGTTATTATGAGTAAACTGCTATGAACATTCTTGTACAAGTCTTTTTGTGGATACATATTTTAAATATATTTTTACATACACATATGTATGTCAAAATAGATATATTAATATATCTATTTTCATTTCTTTGGGGTAAATATGGAGGGACAGAAGTGCTGGATCATAGTTTTATAAGAAACTTCCAGACCCTTTCCTAAAACGCTTTTCTATAGAGTATGTGGAGACATGATAATGTGAATAAAGAGTTGAAAATATGTCTAGTAGAAGTTCCAGAGAAATTGGAGAGAATAGGGGAAAGCAGCTTTTAAGGTGTCCTTTTTTTTTTGGTAAATGTCTGAACAACACAGATTTCCATACTCAGCAACCATACTGAATCTCAAACAAGATAAAAATACCACACATGGTCAAATCTAGTAAAAATATATAGCCTCAAAGATAAAGACAAATATTCTAAAAGCAAAGACAGGACAACAAACCTTTATAGTATAATGCCATAAATATCCCAATGGTTTAGAGTATGGACTCTTAATTCGGAACCACAGACTGGATTTGAATCCTGTTTCTGTCCCTTAATAGCTGTGTCATGTAACTCAGTTAACTTCTCTGATTACGAGTTTCCTCACCTGAATGAGGACTAGTAAATTAATACTTGTTTGGTGTCTGGAATAGTACTTAGTACATAGTTAACATGTAAGTGTTGACCAGTAAGGAGAGAGAGAAGTTAAAATAATACAAGAGTCATAGGTAGCATTCTAAATCAGTGTTGAAAAATTAGACTAGTCAATGAATGCTGCTGGGGATTTTTAAGGGAAAAAACTAACTCTCATCCCACATCATAGGCAACAACTAATCCCAGATAGATTAAGGACCTAAATGTGAAAAACAAAACTTTAAACTTCAAGAAGAAAATAGGAGAGTAATTTTATGGACTTGAAGCTGGAAAGTCTTTTAAACAAGAACCAAAAACAAAAAATGATAAGTAATATAAAAAATTCTGCCCATCAATACTGAAAAAAAAAAAAAAAGTCCCCAACACTGCCAGAAGTTACTCACAAATTCCTCGTAGATTATTGTCCAGGAAACATAAAGGACTCTTTCAAATAAGTAAGCAAAAATCAAACAACTCCATCAAACAATTGGCCAAAGTTTTGGTATAGGTTATTTATGCAATAGGAAATGTAATTGACTAATAAATGTGCAAAAAGTTGCTCAAATTAAATTTTTTTGGAAGATATTATTTATGTATTTGAGAGAGAGAGAGAGATTATGAGTAGGGGGGAGGGGCAGAAGGAGAGGGAGAAGCAGATTCCCTCCTGAGCAGGGAGCCTGATGTAGGACTTGATCCCAGGACCCTGGGATTCTGACTTGAGCTGAATGCAGATGCTTAATTGACTGAGCCACCCAGACGCTCCCAAACTCAATTTTTATACAAAGAAAATTAAAGTAACTACAAAATACACTTTCATCATTTTGGAGAAAAAAAAAATGTAAATTTCCAGAATACAAAAGACTGGCAAGCGGGTGAGGTAATGGGGGAGGCTTGGGGGCTGCTAGTGCATATTTGGCTGTGTCTGTGACTTATGCATGCAACCAGAGATACTCCCAGGAGCACAACCAAACACAAAAAAATAAAGTCCTTTCAACACTGTTTAGAAGAGTGAAATACAAGACAAAATGGAAATATCTGCCAGTAGAAAAGAAAATACACTGTGGTGGAGTAACACAATGGTACACCATGCAGCAACTTAAGTAAATGAAACAGTTCTGAACAAATACAGATACAATTTCACAAGAAGCTGTTAGCAAGGCTGGTCATTCTCAAGGTTTGTAATAACAAAAGTAGCTAAATATTCATCAACAGGGGAATTATTTAATTGTTACTCATATAACATCTGGAGTTCATCGCACAAGGTGAAAATGACAAAGTTGCCTTGCAGGATGTAACAGGTAAGGACTACCAATACTCTGAAAACAAGATGTACGTGACAAATCCTGTGGTTTGCTCTGGAGAGGTGGTCCATATACGACTCTAAGAGTCATGGAGTATTGAGCCATTATCAGTGAAGCTTGCATTATTGCACATGGAATCTGTTCAATTCAGAGTGTACCTCTGCCTCTGTTCCCAAAAAGAAAAAAAAAAAAAAAAAAGAATGAGGCTGAACTATATGAACCATTATGGATTGATGTGGAAATCAAATGTTGAGCAAAAAAAGAGCTGGTGCAAAAGTGTATTTCTAGCATGTCAATTACATGGAATTACTAACATGTAAAATTCCTGACTATTTTATACATGGGTATGTAGCTAAAATATAGGGACGTGCATAATGAAGGTAAATATCAAGTTTGGGATAGCGATTGTGTCAGAGCAAGGTTGGGGAAGGTAGGAAATGGGGTCAGGGAGATGTTCTCAGGAGGGCTCAATTCTCCTTGTGAGTGATACATTCATGGCTGGTTGTTATTTATATTTTCTTTACTTTTCCAAAAAGCCCAAATCTTCCATCATCAGACATCAAAAACCCCTTTCTTCCAAATAGTAGTACAACAATTTGGCATTGCTGTAGCAGAGATGTGTTAAGGAAGGAGGAAACCAATGCTTCAAGCTCAGAAAGTGGCAGAAGGGAGTGGAAAGTGCAGCTGCCCTGTACGATGCGTGAGACTGGCCAGGCAGTCAGAGTGTTCTAGTGGAAGAAGAACATCTAAAGGACCAGGAGCCTGATGACGTCTGCTGTCAGTGGAATTCAGCATGGGTGAGTCAGTGTGGCTGACATGTATGCCGTGGGTCAAAGCCATTTACACACACATAAAGTCGTAAGATGCTTGAGAAATATTCTAGACTATCTGTCAAAATCTGGCTCTGGGGTGCCCAGGTGACTCAGTTGGTTAAGCATCTGTCGTCAGCTCAGGTCATGATCTGCTCAGGGTTGGCACTAAGAATTGGTATCTCTCATTTCCCCATCTCATCATTTTGATTCAGGAGGTAGAATGTGCATCAGTCATTAATGGCATTTTTTCATTTCCTTCCAGTGACATTCTACAACCTTTCCTTGATTCTGAGGCAAGCACACGGCTTGTCCTTGTTTTTGATGTTATTGTGGATTCGTGCTTCCCATTAGTATGCTTTCTCATGTGCCGAAAGGAATTTGGATAAGGCTTTTTAAAAAACGAGTTCATTAGTTTGCATTCTAACCTGGAACTTCCATATCATGGTGGAAGTGATGCTTTAGCCCCTTAAGTTCTAAATATTTCTGCTTCTACTTTTCAGGAACCCAGCTGCCATGATGTGAGGAAGCTCACTTTGTCCTACTGGAGAGAGAGGCCACTTGAAGAAACTGTGGTGGGAGACATATCACGTAGAGGAAGTCCCAGTCTTCTTTGACCCTCCATCCTAAGAGTGTCAGCTGCCTTTGTCATATGGGAGAGAAGAAACATAGGCCACCCTCAGAACCGAGTTCAATGATCAGTTTTTGTCTTCAGCCATTAAGTTCTGGGGTATATGTTATTACACAGCAGTGGATAACTGAAACACTTAGGTAGTTTGAATTTGTGTGTTCTTCACTGAGAGACAATGAAGTGCTAAGAAACAATGTGTAGAAGTGTATGAGGACAGACTTTCACTCATACAAGTAATATTATCTTTATTCTACTTGTATATCTATCATATTTTAATTCTATTCTGACTTTAACTAGCTTATTACCCTATCTGTGCTTATTTTTAAACATACAAATCCACAATTTTCAGTCTGGAATGATTTTCTTTTATGCCTGCCTAGATTAGCGTGATCTTTGGGGGAAATTTTCTATTCAGAGAGCCTAAGAACAATTAGATTGCTTATGATTTCTAGCAATGCAATGTTTTTCAAGGTATATTCACTGCAGTGCATTCAGAGCTTTTATTGGGAATAAATTGTTAAGATCTCTTTAAAGTGTTTATTTGGTAAAACTTGAAGGTTGGGGGCACCAATATAATGGCAGTATAATTGCTAAGTCACTGTGAAGGCATTGCTCTATTTAACGTGTGCAATTTTGCACAAGCCAAGCGGAACTAATCAAAATACTGAAGGTAGGTTCTTGCTGCCAGTACTCCCCCAACATCTACCTAGCTGTTTACCAGGCCAAAAATACGACTTTATATATTGTGAGTGAATTGGATTTTTTAAAAAAATAATGAACTGTGGTTGAAATTAAGCAATAATTTCTTCTAAAGAGAACTCTTGGTGATGTTTTCAGCTATCGAGTTTTTATCACATCTACCTCCAGTCCATCAGAGTAACACAGACAAGTCTTCAGCAACCCCATCCTTTTTTAACCCATTTTTGACATTTACCTGTCACTATAGGATCTTTGTGTGCATGTATCAGAGCCTCAATGGGAGGTGTGGCTTTCTCTGGCTTTCTCTGATATCCCTTCTCTAGGTCGGCTTCTCCCAACTGGAATTAGCCCTACATGAGTGCATGGAGATGGGGAGAGGCAGCCCCACTGACTCTTTGTTGCCTGTCACCCTCTTGTTGAGCTTTCTTCTAGAAGTGCTTGCCCTGGTCTCTTAAAGCCTTCCATTCAGATTCTCTCTCTTAGTCTGTCCTTTTCCAGAATATTGTTGGCCCTTCCCTCAAATTCAGCTGTCCTGTTTTCTCTTCTTCTGAACTGTGCTCCCTGATGGTGGGCAGTGTTCTGAGCTCATAGCTTGATATGAGATAATGTGTTGACGCAAATGAGTGTTCCTGAGGATGGATTTTTTTTTTTTTTAGGAGAATGGAAAATATTTTTAAACAAAAGGCTACTTTTATTCTCTTAAACTAAAACCAAATTATTGGTGGTTTCATAAAGTAGAACTACATCTGCTTACAGACAGACTTATCTGGAGCATTGGGAATTTCATTAGTTCTGAGTCTCTGGAACACAGCAGTGATCCCAGAGGTAAGCGAAAAAGTCGAGCAACAGTGAGAACGTCTGTCAAAATCACCTTGTTCTTTTATCTATATCAGACAAAGAATCACCTTCAGAACTAGGGATGTAGACCCAAGTACATAATTACAGAGTAGAATAGCAGCTGTCAGGCCCCAAAAAAAGCAGAGCCAAGTGGAAGGAAGGCCAGGGAGACCAACGAGTCATGGCAGGTTGGGATCCTTGTGTAGGTGCCCCATTAAATTTCAAGTTCAATGGCAACCTGGTTCTGTTCATGTTAGAGGCAGAGGTCCAGTTATATTAATAATGATTGCTCCACCTCTTCATAAAGGTGGGTTAGCATTTCCATGTGCTTCATTTAAAAAGGTAACGGAGTGTAATACTTTTTAAAAATGGTTAACACAAACCAATTTGCTGATAAAAGAGGTAGAATTTGAATTCTTTGGGAAAGAGACTGACTTGGAACAGATCACTCCCTAAAAATGCTGGACAATGCAGGTGCACATACACACAGCACACACACACCAATCTACATTCAAAGACAACTTCTGGATCTTGAGTATTCCATTTGGGTCAGCTCGCTCCACTTATCTTTCCATTCATTGATCTTGGGGATGATACCACTTTCACTTCCAATTCACAAAGTTTTTAGTGATTCTTTTTAACTCACTGCCATCAGTTTGTGCTACGGGAGTCCCTTTATCCTGCCCTTCTCATCCGAGTGCCACATTCGGCCATTGTTTGCCCAGATGTGTCAGTGAAAGGGGCCATGACTCTATGTCATGCTTGCTTGATTCAACGGGATAAGATGCACCTAGCCCCTGTGAGTGAGGCAGGGTGGGAGGGGCTAGCTTGAGGAAGAAGCAGGGGAGAAAGCCAGCAAGAGCTAGAGCTAAATACACTGGGCTAAGACTTTAACAAACATGGATATTTCTATTTTATGGCTTTATTTTCCCTCTTCAGAAATAATGTCTTGAGCATCATTGATGTCATGGAAATTAAGGAGGTTGGAGGGGAGGTAGGAAATTTTGTGTTCACAATGTTACATTTTTCTTTTTGACCACGGATATGGATGGGTATGTACATTTAATAACGAACTGTTGGGGAAAATTGCTATGATGATCTTAAACAAGAGAGTCATTATACAGAAATTATTGTGTATTTTTCTACAAATGATCATCTTGATTTGAAATAGGCTAATCAGCTGAATTTAGTGATATATTTGTTCTTTGTAGTATATCTCTCAGACCCGTAGGGAAGAAAAATGACACATTTTAATAAAACCTGAATGTTTTGAAAATGGTGTCATCACATCCCATGGGAATAGGAGGAGGGGTTGCACCTGCTGGGCTGTGAGCCTTCCACTCTTAGACAGATTTATCAGTTCTCTCTGAGCACTGCCAGTTCAAGCTCAGTTAGAACCTATCAATTTCTTAGCCCCATGAAAAAGCTAAAATCTTAGAATCTATAGACTGAAATTGAAAGAAAAATCATGTCAAATGCTGCGTTTTACTTAAACATTTTCTTAAACCCCAAGTTTCAAAACCAACTAAAGTTAGAAGAAGACTATGTAATCTGAGATCTTTAACAAATATATTATTTGGCTTCCAAATAAAGAATAAATTGAATTTTGAAGTTCTTAAGCTAACAGGTATTATTTCTTATATTACAACGTTACAGCTATTAACATTGATATCCATGAAAGAAAATGTGAGATTCATTTCTGGTCCATGCTCAGAAGTCTTCCCTAATCTTTGCCCCATGGCTGTTGGTGAGAGAGGTGAGATTTTTATATGTATATATTCTCGGTTGGAGCAGTCATATTTATGACCACATAGATAATGGGACGACTTTGGTACGAAGAGGGAATAAAACTACGCTTATTCATCCATTGCCTGACGTTATGTATTAAACCTTTGCTATGAGATTATTTGCAGGAACCTCAATTAACAGAGACCATTTTAAAAGAATCTTGGCAGAGAAAAGTCATACCTGTTGGATCTCTGGGTTGCTTTCAATCCTGTTTGCTTAGCACTTTTGTCTTAAACCACTGCCTTTCATTAAATTTTGTTTGTCTTTTCTTAGTTTGTTTAAAATTTTATTTCCTTGGGCGCCTGGGTGGCTCAATCAGCTGAGCGTCTGCCTTCGGCTTGGGTCATGATCCCAGAGTTCTGGGATCGAGTCCCACATCGGGCTTCCTGCTCAGCAGGGAGCCTGCTTCTCCCTCGCTCTGCCTGCTGCTCTGCCTACTTGTGATCTCTCTCTGGGTCAAATAAATAAAATCTTAAAAAAAAATTTATTTCCTATTCAGTAGTTTTCCTACATTGTACTTTGCTTTATCTTTTTATTAGTTTCTTCTACTTAATGGTTCTTAATCTTTATCATAACCTTAAATTATTGTATACAAACATTTTTAATTAACCTAATAATCAGAAATATGAACATCATTCTTCAGGCTTTATTGGAAAGCTATGTAAACTGTTACTCCAGGTCATAACTATGTATATTTAATAAGGAAATGAAAAATATCATTTGGGAGTTGACTTGGATATTTTATCTCCTGGTATATATGCTAGCTCATGTGGCATGGCTGACTATCTGATGTGATTTTTGCAAATATGAAAGGAACCCTTTAGATCTTTACCAATGGACATTTTGATTAATATTTTAATTAATAATTCATATCAAGAAATTTAATACATAATTATCAATAAAAATTTTGATTATTGAAAGCTATTGACAGATCATTTCCACACCTACTGGGGTCTCAATGAGCTTGACTGGGGGTGTTTGGTTATGTTCCTGTCAATGTAGGGCCTTTTTTGTTATTTCTTCACAAGTAGGATCAAATGCCCTCAGAACAAAAGCCCCAGTTTTATTCAGTGGTTTACATTTTATGTTCTGTTACAGGATGTAGTTTATATTTTAGTGTTAGTAGACTGTGATGAGAAGATACTGGCAATACGTATTTTTAAAATTCTTTATTAAGAGCTATTTGTGTATTATTGAAAGATTACCATGTACAACTCTGGGAAATGAAATATATTCCTACCCACAAAGTAACTTAAATTATACTTGGAAATAAACCAAGTCAATAACTTGGGAAGTGACAAAATAAGCATATGTACAAAGTGGTATGGAGTCAGCCAGAAGGGGCCCTGGGTTGTCCAAGAAGGCTTCCCCAGGGAGAAGACATTTCATATGAGTTTCTGAAGAATAAGTAAAAAGGAGCCAGGTGAAGAAAGTGGAGTAAGAGTAAAATCAAGATAAAGGAATTACCTGTTGTGTGTTTGGGGGACGTGGGTGATGAATAGAGAGTATTCATGGGAGATCGGTGAGAAAGAAGGCTGAAGAGAGCAAGGACAAGACCCCGAGAGGAACATTTTTTTCTTTTCTTTTCTTTTCTTTTCTTTTTTTTTTTTTTTTGGCGTTATTGCATGTTAAATACTGCCCTGAAGACATGCCTCACAGAGAAACAAGAATTTAATAGCACTGCTTTTTCCTAAGAAAGGGTTGTCATTTATTCATTCATTCAACAAATACATATTAAATTTTTATTAAATCTCTGGAACTCTGCTTATTCTGGACATACAGTAGAAACAGATCTTGACACTTCCCACTCTTATGGGGTTATTTAGTTCACTCTGGGAATCTAAGATTAAACCCCAAATCGTACAGTGATTTGACCTTGAAGTTGGTGCACTGGAAGTGAGAGTGTGGGGTTTCATGCCTTTAAGGAATGCAGAGAGACCAGTATAGCTGAGATGGGGCTCAAGTGGGAAGGAGCGAGGAGAGTGGGGGGAGGTCACATGAAATCAGGAAATATGGCAGAAAATGAGGCTGAGGTGCAGAAGGTGCAAGGTCGTGGTTTTTCTTATCTTCATCATCTGAGGAGCAATGGGAGATCTCTGAGGGGTTAAAGAAGAGATGATGCCATTTACCTCCTGCAAAGTTTCCTGGGGATGGCAAGAGTGGATGCCAAGGTCGAGCTGTCTTCTACATGTTAGGTGATAGCATTGTTATCAGTAGGGATAAACTCTGAGCTGCTTTTATGATCGGTTGGTAGAGTTGTTATCCACACTTTAACCAAAGCAGCTTATGGCCAAAGGCCTGACTTTATGGGATGGTTATGGTCTGTGGCAAGGACAGAGCAAGGCTAAATGGCTTAAGAAAGATAGATGGTATTATGTGGCACTTCTTAGCAGGGTATTCTATTCAACTGTGCCAACTGTAGGTGGGCACCTGTAGTATCAGCCAACAGGTGTGCAAGCCTTAACTTTGAGGATGAAGTTAAAAGCAGATTTTATAATCAGACATGGCTAGGGTCATTGTCTTTTGCAACCAAGTACCCGTTGATGCTAACACTTTTAATAAAAAGAAATTAGGCTAATTGTGCCATTTTTGGAGTTCCTTTCAAAACACGAGGAACTTCATTTTTCACTTTCTTTTCTTTCATGTACAGAAACCCTAGTTTAAAATCTTAAATCATCTCTTTTTTGCCTTGTACGTTAGAGATGATTCCCCACAGGTAAGACTAAATTCTATCCTAAAGAATGGTGTGCAATTCATCCTGACATTCTTATTTAGCTCTGCTGCCTTTCTTCCTGCTTTTATCTGTTAAGAGTGTATATGTCGTAATATCTTAATCCCCAGTTGGATCCGTGTCAACAGAACTAACTCTTTTGAACTAACCAGAACTTCTTGGAATCGCAAACAGATTTAGAAATATGGGCTTTATCTTCCATGTGCTGTTGTTGGGTTTATATTCATCAAATACCTCAGACTTTGCAATATGATCAGGCTGAATAAATACATCCCAAACTGAATATGTGCAAAATTATTCAAATGTATGAATATGTATATATGTAGATCTATAAAGCCAGTTGGATTAAACTGTGAACACACTCTAGGAATCTTAACAGATGAACACATGTCAAAGGGACATATCTTATTTTCTTGAATGTAATACATTTTTGAATTATATATTTTATATGAATTTTTCCATCATATAATTAATATTAATTTAATGACTTTTTGCAATTAAAGAATCCTGTCAGTTCTTTTATTCACTGAAGCAAACATTTATCAAGGGTTGTTATGGACAGGGGCTATGCTATTATTCTAGTCAAAGCCCAATTATTCAAATATTACTTATCTAATTTTAGGATTAAACAGGGCTTTTATTCCTCCTCCTTTCTTCTCTGCTTGCTTTTTGAAGATGTAATTGTTCATTGTTCTTTAGCATCTCTGCCAGATGATGGACAGGAGAAAAAGATGAAATAAAAATCCAATCAAGTGACTCTGCTACTTGCGTGCAAATTTGATAGGAAAAGACATTGTCACTGGGTTTTGATTTTTGTTTGCTATTGTTGTTGTTCTCTCCTTCTTACGAGTTTTTCGTAAGTTTGATCCCCGACTCAGTACGTGTTTGAACATCATTTAGATTTCTATTGTCCTTTCCCCCCATTATCATCTAATATTTTGACTAATTGAGACTTACCTAAATTTAAATTTACATTTTGGATTGTAAGGAAGATTATACGATTTTATCCAAATTACCTGGACTGATGTGTGGCGAGACCAGATGCAGACCAAGGGAGAAACACTAGGAAGAGGTTTAGGGTGCACTGCCTACAGAGAACACAGCACCTGCTGGAGAAGCACTGAGGAAGGGGGTGTGGCTGTGGGAAACATGGGCGGAGGCTTTACTGCCGTTTCTGTAGGAAAGAGCAGGCGAGGCAGGACAAGCTGGCATAGGATTGGTCAGTGTGAATCATTTCAGCGAGCTCTAGGGACCAGGGGTGTCTCTGGTTGTCTGGTACCAACCTTGGGGTGATTAGGGAAGCTGTGTAAAGGGCCTGGACTGCAACAGCCCAGTAAAGGAGGTGGTCGGGGTTGTGGACTTCATAGGCTCAAGAGAGAGAACTGGCCGGCCTTTGGTCAGGCTCTCAAATGTGGGTCAAGACAGAAGTTTAAAAAAACCATTACAAACAAAACAACCCAAGGCTATTACATAAACATATTAAGATACTTTTAATATTTTCTGACAATATCTACTCCTCACTGTCACCTCTGGAGTCAGGACTATCCTATTTCTGGATTGTAACTGACTCCTGCTCAGCATGGGGGCCCACGTGGGGGTGATTTCTCTACACTGCAGCCAGAACAAGCTTTAACGATATAAGTCTATGCCCTCTACCACCACCCTCACTCCCATTCCTGCAGGAAACATGGCATGACTTCCCATTGCTCTGAGGACAACAGCAAATCTCCCAAGCAGCCTGGCAGGGCTGGACGACGTATGTCCCTACTCTTGCTGGTTCCCCCCATGTGGCTTCTACACCACCTGCCTTGACCTTCTCTCTGCATATTTGCAATACTTTTCACACGCAGTCCCCCTTCCCCCATCCCTCCCAGTTTTTACTGACTGAAATTTCATTAGATCGAATACACCATGGATTATAAGAAACACCATTATTTACCCAAGAGAGGAAAAGAGCTGGTAATTTACAAGATGACTCAGTATCTTACTAACTCCGAAGAGTGCAACATTAGACCTGTGTTTGTACTAAAACCTCTTGCATTGGAAGAGGTTTGTGTTTGTAGCCTGTGTTTGTACTAAAACCTCTTGCATTGGAAGTGATTGGGTAGTGCGTTTCCTCCCCTCAGCGTCATCCGTTGGAGTGTGATGAGGACCCTTTCCATGTTCCTCAGGAACAAAACCTATCAGCCACTTGGGAGTATCTTCCTTTCTTATGTTGCAAAATGCATTTTGGTTGCTGTTTTTCCAGAGAACATGGGGATGTAGTCATTCCTCCAACAAGAAATATTTGTTCTGCTGCTATAAAACCCAACACTTCTTGTTTCCATATCTTTCTGAGTTCAAAGAACCTTCATTTTGATGGCAAACCAAAAACACTTTAAAACATTTTGACAACACCTGTCAAAACAACAATGTGGATAGCTCCAATGAAGAAAGGACAGTGTGAACAGCCATGGCCAAGTTCGTGCTCAAATGGGCAAAGGCAATAATGTCACAACAGGCTCTTTTCTGTTTGTTGTTGTTGTTGTTGTTGTTTTCCACTGGAACTCATCATCTCAAACTATTGTTCCACAATTTTCTCCTTACACGTCCCCTTTCATTCCTGATAATTAAACATATATTTTTTTTCATGCCACAACTTCACAAGATCTAATTGATGCCAGTCAGGTGGTTACTTAGTTGCCTGGAAGTTGAGTGTTTGCAGATAGGAAAACTTTACTCTGAAATCTTCTCCCAAATGATGTACAACACTCTTAAGTAAGATAATTCTAATTAATGTTTTTCTATGCCAAGAAATGGCTGTTCCTTCTTTTTCTTTTTGTTTTCCTTCTTCTTCCTCTTCTCTTTCTTCCTCTTCCCCTTCTTCTTCTTCTCCTTCATCTTCTTCTTCAGAGAGAGAATGCACACATGTGATTGGTGGTGGGGGTGGGCTGGGCAGTGGGGTAAGAAGGGGCAGAAAGAGAGGGAGAGAGAAAATCTTAAGCAGGCTCCATGCCCAGTGTGGAGCCTGACACGGGGCTTGATATCACGACCCCGAGATCATGACCTGAGCCCAAACCAGGAGTTAGACATTTAACCAACCGAGCCACCCAGATGCCCACGCAAACAAAACATTCCCCATAATTTTATGTTAACTGGTTCGAATCTGAAAAAATTGACTTTTTACAGAATCTTTGTTATTTGAAAATCTGAATAAATTATGAGAATAAATGATCCCCTTTCTATACTTCATAGACAGGCATGATTTTCCTATATTTAAAGAAACTATGTTGCTTTCTCCCCAGTAGGCTATGATGCATCATTGTCATCATCAAATTTGTCATTTCTGGCAACTTATGCTTTGCAAAGGATTTTCACATTTGATATCTCATTATGTGTTCTATGTTCCTACTCTTCCATTTCCATCAGCCAGCCATGACCATGCATTAAATGTATTCTGTTGAATAAGTGAGTGAGCAAATAAATTGTCATTATGTTACATCCACAGTAGTCCAGAATGTCTATTGGCTTATATCAACTTTAGTAGTACCTACTAAGTACCTACTAAGTACCTACTAGTACCTACTAAGGACTGGCTTATGTTATAGAACTTCGTCATACTTGGCAATGGGTTTTTACTCTGATGTAGATTGAGCTGCAAACGAGTTATGAGCGAAGCCTGTAATTCTTCCAGGGTTTTGTTTTGAAAGCAAGATTTAGATGGATCGAACTGCAATCACAAATGAGTAAGGACTGGAAAACTATCCTTTGGCTCATGTCAAGTTTCATTGATATTTTTCATCCTGGTGTGGAGAGTTAATGAGATTCACTAAATATATGCTAGGTTCCAGGTGACTGTAATAAATGCTTTCGTACATTGTTGTATCTGATCTGGTTACATGTTATTCTTCTCTTGCTAATGCCGTGGGTGGTATTTCCTTCAATATCTCCCATTCTCTTACAGAAAGAGTTCTTTTGCTGTTTCTCACAAAGGTATTAATTCTGTCATGGGTGCTTATCAGTCTATTACAAAAATGATCTTAATGCGTGTTGCTTTTGTGTTTGTTTTCATCTCAGTTAGGGGGGATTGCTTTCCATCTGACTTGGCTATTCCTCCAGCATCCTGTTAGTGAAGGGTTAAGGTTTAGCATTTTAGCCTCGATGTCCTTCCCACTGACTAAAGTTGTTCTCATTTGTTGCTATGGGTTTCCTGCTCTGTGAAACTGATCCGAAAACTCCAAGAATTCACCATCTAGGCTTTGGTGGCACTTACTTCCAGCCAAGCCGTATAACACATCAGCTGCTCCATGGGTCTTTTTTTCTCTTTTGGCTCCCAGGATATTTCCAGAGGCAGAGAAAGACAAAGGTCCATTTAACTAATGTACCTTCACCCTAGTGGATGTGAATGAGAATGGATTGAAAGTTTTCTATGAGTTTATTTTTTTCCCTTCTGATTGGTTGCTTTCTCAGCAATAGTCATGCAGACAGCTCTGTATTAATATCCTGCTTTTATCAAATAGAGTGAGTGGCTATTTAGTTCACAGTGCCCACTTTGCTGTTCTTGCGTATAAATGCTATGCTTTTCCTGAATTTGCAACCAAGTGGAGAAAATACCAAAGAATAAGTAAAATCACAAAACTTGAAATTAAAAAAAGTGAATTTCCTTAATCTCAGGGTACATAAATCACTTAGTGCATATTAATTCCTAACATCTCTAAGGAAAAGGTATGTGACAGGCTTTGTGGAATGTCAAATGCATCAAAAGCGTTGACTCCGTCATCATAACATATGCACATTATGATGTCTGTGCTATCAAGCCGGCTCCTGGAGACTTACACTATCTTTTCTCAGATGTTGTCATAAAAAATATTGGTTTAAGTATGGTTGGCCGGGACATACTGATTTACTGTGCACTACAAAAAATGTTAAAGATGAGATATTTGGAATGCTGACCTGCTAACACAGTTAGTAGCTTTTTCTAGAAATTTCTTCCCAACAGGGAAGTAAAGAATAGCTTGAGAATTAATTAGAAATAAAGTTGAAAACAAGTAGAGCTGATTCCATCTTCTGATGCAGAGATTTTCACTATTTCTATGTTGATAAAGCCCTTGAAGTTTGGCAACCTGAGCTTTAAAATAGTATTTTTTTTTCTATTCCTGAGTGTCTAAAATTGGGACAGGTCAATAAAAAATAAACTTTTTTTAAGATTTATTTTTTTATTTGTCAGAGAGAAAGAGGGAGCACAAGGAGGGGGAGCAGCAGGCAGAGGGAGAAGCAAGCTCCCCACTGAGCAGACACCCCGATGTGGGACTCAATCCCAGGACCCTGGGATCATGACCTGAACTGAAGGCAGACGCTTAACAAACTGAGCCACCCAGGTGCCCCCAATACTAATATTTTTAATTGAAAATTAGGTCACTTAAGTTTTTCTCCAAGATCTGTCTTTAGGTAATTCCATGTGGACTTTCTTCTGTTTCTCCTTGAATTTATTGCTATCAATTTAGAAGAAAACTTTTTCTTAACGGTAGAATTCAATTTTATAACCATGTAATTTGGTTTACCTAAAGCTATTTTTTGTATGGTTTTATTGTATGTATTTATGTGCTATATTTCTATTCCTGTCCTCATTTATTCCTGATGTTTGTACATTTAGCTTGCTAGGAAATCATCCTATGCCTGTCCCCTTCATTTTTCTATGTGTACAATTTAGAAAGCAATTCCCAAGATTTCACTTACACTATCTATATCAGACACAATTTTACTTTCCACAGATATAATTTTCAGAATGAATTCTTTATGTTCAATTGCCAAGAAAATAGTTTCTCTTGGCATAGCTATGATTTCATATATATGTATGTATGTATAAATGTGTATATATGTATATATATTACATTCTTGCACCTGTGTTTAATTTAAAAAGCTTGCCAGAGAAGTGACAATTTTAAATAATCCTTACTTTGCTCTAATTAAAGATTGGGAGATTTGTCAAATACAAGAGTCCCTACAATTCGATCTTACAGATTTGATTTACTACAACCAATGCTCAGATGATTCTTACATTGAAAAAAAATGTATTATGATGATATCCAACGAGGTTACGAGAGATTTCAAGTATATTTATAGAGATGTCTGAGATCTCTATCTGACTGTCATTGTGTTCCCTGCTGTTAGCCTGTGATGAGTTGGACCTTCAGACCATTACTAGGTAGGCCCAGTAAAGTGGTACATTTGTAAAAATCACTGTGAAGTCTATGCCTCCTCAATAACAGTGACAGAATTCTTGCAAATTTCCTTCCTCCAGGGAAACTGCAAGAAACGTTGTTGTCTGATGGCACAATAGTAGTAGTCAAATTGCCTTCTATACAGTTGTTTGGGTAGAAAAGCCTGGAATCATATTTTGCATTGCATTACAACCTGACCACAGCCAACGAGAAACTCTAGAACTGCTCTGAAGCATGTCCTGTGTTGGGGATTTGAGGAGAGGGGACAGCGTGTGACATGGTCATCTAGGAGAAGAGCGATGGCTAGGGTATGAGAGGTTAGTAACATGGGAAGGGCAGAGAAGGTAGAGTATTTTGTGCAAAGACATAAATACTCAAATGTTTAAGCACTGTTGATGAGAGCAACTACACAATTTCAATATTCTTCAGCTTCTGCATTCACTTCTTTGGCTGGAATTACCTATATAAGATAATCTCACATGTCCCCTGAAAGCCATAAAGTCAATGCATTTACACAGTGAACATTGGGGAAATAACTGTAGTCCAGAGAGAATGGAAAAGCAAGGTGAGGGCAGACAGTAGGTCAGATGGACTTTGGTATTTCTTTGGACTAGATCATGTGGCTGAGCAGCAATTCTGCTATTATAGGGCTGGGCCTGGACAAGACTGATTCCATGGGGAGAAACAGATTGTGTTTCCTTTTAAGCAGCTCAGTGTGTGAAATAAGTTAACACTCTCAAGTCTCTTGAAACATTGCTTAACTTAATTTTTTTTAAAGATACATTTTATTTTAAAGGAGGGGGCGTAGCTAAGTGCTTGTGGAAAGAGGGGCAGCAGGAGAGAATCCTCAAGCAGACTTCCCTTTGAGCAGGGAGCTTGGACATGGGCTCAGTCTCAAGATCCTGAGATCATGACCTGAGCCATAACCAAGAACCAGATGCTTGACCGATTGAGCCACCCAGGTGCCCTTATTCAGATTGGTAGCTCATGTGGTCACTTCTTAGTGCTTTAGCGTAATCAACACTTGATTGCCATGATTATTCAGGGAATATCTCTTTCCAGCAAATTGATATTTTTAGTCTATTACACAGTCTTTAAAACGTTTTTTTTTTTTTTTTCTTAGAATAAAAAGGTCCTTGAACATACTTCCAAGCATCAATCTCTTCATGGTTTCATTATAGCAGTGACTTTCAATTCCACTTCCTCCAGGGAAAAGTGTGGTTGCTTAACTTCTATAATGTTTTTTTGGTTCTTGGGGCCTGCACTATTTCAATTCCAATTTCAGTTTCCATTTTAATAACCTTGTTGTCGTGACAAAGAATGTGAGTTTTAGCCAAAGTCAATCCAGTGAATCTCTGTCTAACCTTTGGCTTTCTCAATGGTGTAGAACTTCATTTTCTGAAGTTTTTATTCAAAATTGCCTTCTGATTCAGATTGGGTGATAAGCAGTCACATCGTCCAAAACTGCTTTATTTATTGTTTTTTCTCCCCTTTCCAAAAAAATGACAGGACTTCTTGGTTCAGATTTTTTTTTTCTATGTGACAAGCTATGCCATTTCAATGATTAAATAACTAGCTTCCTTATACTTTTTCTTGGCACTGTTTTCTTGTCACTCAAAAAGGAAATGTCTTTCCATTTATTTTCTTGCACACTTTTCATTAAGTTGGTCATTTTATATTTCTAAGCATCTCGTGTTTCATTTGGTGATCAGGACATTTATATTTGATCTGGCATGTATTTTCCACATTTAAAATAATAAGAATATGTGTATTTATGAATAAGGGAATTTTATTTTGGTTCAGTTAACATTTTAAAAGAGAAAGGGTTTATGCATATTCTTCAGTGTCTGAGACTAGCTGATATTTCAGCAGTTTAAAGCCTTACTGCCCTAATAGAAATTAAGTGGTTCTTATTATGATTGTAATTAACTTCAACATTTGATTTAAAATATTTATCTTGCTAAACAGGGTAAAACACGGTTTATCAATAAATGTTGATGAATTGCTTTTCCCTTTCCTTCCTTCCTTTTGATGATAGTTAAAGAATTATTTCTTCCTCCATTCCATCAAAAAATAGTACTCAAAGGGAACAAAATTAAAGATATGGATATCTAGGAATAAACTTGTAATTTATTGATAGAGTTTTGTTTTTTAAAGATTTTATTTATTTATTTGACAGACAGAGATCCCAAGAAGGCAGAGAGGCAGGCAGAGAGAGAGAGAGGGGAAGCAGGCTCCCTGCCGAGCAGAGAGCCAGATGCGGGGCTCGATCCCAGTACCCTGGGATCATGACCTGAGCGGAAGGCAGAGGCTTTAACCCACTGAGCCAACCCAGGTGCCCCTGATAGAGTTTTTTTTTTTTTTAAATCATGTTTCCTTCATCAAAGAGTGCAATGAAACTTACCTCTTATGCCACCTTTGTCTCAAAATATTCCTGCATTTTATTATCTTCTTCTATCCCTTGGTTCAGACGGATTACATTTTCAACAAAGCATCTTAAATGAGATGATTACATTGTGTGGTGGTATTTAAAGAGGTTAAGTAGCTTGTCTGAGCCCACAGAGTTAATATGTGGCAAGTGTTTTTCCAAACCGAGGTCTGGGTCACTCCAAAGTGTTTGTTCTTTTCATTGTACAATATTGTCTGTGCTGAGACCCAAAACTGTCTATATTTATACATCTTGCTATTTATATTAACATGATTGTACTATTTGGCTGTGCTCATGAACTTAACTATTAGTTCCCTGCTTTCACCAACATGACTTTACTACTCTAGGAAACTCTTGCCGAGGTGGATAAAAATAATTTTATTGGTCATACCAGGAACTTTGAGAAAAACTCCATTTAAATGAACACCACATTGCTCAACTACTGAATTGATAACATCAAATAAGTCTTTACTCCCTTATTATTTTTACTTTGCACGAATGTCCCCTTTCTTTGTCCACCAATCCTAAACGATCATAGCATGATCTTTACCTAATCCCTTTCAAGCCCCCACACTGTAAGATCTGTCTTAGACTAAATTCCAAAACCTCATAAATATCCTGACTTTGTCTCTCCAAGATGCTATGATAACTTTGTCAAGGTCGTGTTCTACCTTACTGTGGTAGACCGTCATGTCTATTTACCTTATCTTCAGTTTGGTTTGTTGATATTTTCAAGGACATGATAAGTGGGTAGGCTTATATTTCTTTGATTTAAATTTCTTTGATGTGATTATATTTCTTTCATTCCTTTGGTTTTTATGATACAAGTGCTAAATGAATATCTTGTGGTCAATTCTGAAAGAGACAATAAACCACTCCCCCCTACCCCCGGTTCCATCCTTAAACTTTCTTATTGGCCTGTGATCTGAGTGACGTGACCTTTCTTCATTTGTCTTCCCTGGGAGATAATGGTGTAAGTTAGAGGATTGCTGTGAGCATTAACTGAGGTGGTGTCTTTGAAAATGTGCTGCATAATGTTATGTAAAGACAAAATGACTTTGTCATGGGTTTTACTTACTCTATCTAGTGGTGTTCATCATTCAATATCAACAGATTTCTATCTGGAGGGCCAGATGAGGGAGGCCTTGTCAGTGAGATTGATTCTCAGGTTCCTGCACTATGGGACAGGATGGTTGTGGACCATTTTCCGAGCCAGGGGAAACAGGTCAAAAGCAGAAGGGGAGATGGAGGCTAGGAGTGGTACAACTTATAGGAAGACAGTGCATGGATCCCTTCCTGTGATATTAACCACTTCTTAGCACCAGTAGAAACTTTTCTTTAGGCATGTCTCTTTCATTCATCTTTCTTTTCTTCTGGATAATCCTATCTATCCTTAAGTTTTAGACTAATCTTAAGTTGGTGACTCCTAAAACATTAGTTTCTTCCCAGATCTTGAGTTTGATTTGAATTTCATCCATCCAGCTGAAAATTTCCATATGATTTTTTCAAAGTTGCTTCAACTTCAACCTGTCAAACACTGGACTTACCTTCCTTATCTTGGCTAATAGAACCAAGATTCCTGAGGTTAAACAAATGATCTGAACTTTCCCCCCTTCGCCCTCTATTCATTCATTCATAAAATATTTACTGAGAATTTTATGTGTCTGACCATTCCTTTGGGCTCCAGAGATGTAATCATTAAGTCAAACAGAAATAATCCCTGACCACTTGGACCTAAGTCTCTCCCCACCCCACCCATTATATTTCTCTTCATTGGCTTTTAATATATTCCCCAAATTGTGTGACTTAGAATAGAGGAATAGTCTTGGGCTGCCAACAGGTGTTAAATGAAACACAACAAAGTTTCTGAGATCATTTGGGTTGAGAAAAATAGGATTAGTAAAGTTTAAATTCTCTCCTTATTGCTAAATTTCTCTGAGCATTTTTTTTTTAAAGATTTTATTTATTTATTTGACAGAGAGAAAGATCACAAGTAGGTGGAGCGTCAGGCAGAGAGAGAGAGAGAAGCAGGCTCCCGCTGAGCAAAGAGCCCGATGCGGGGCTTGATCCCAGGACACTGAGATCATGACCTGAGCCAAAGGCAGCGGCTTAATCCACTGAGCCACCCAGGTGCCCCCTGAGCATTTGTTTTTTAAGCTTTACTGAAAATTACCAATAAATATAATTGCATATATTTGAAATGTATAATGTGATGATTTGATATACATATGCATTGTGGGGTGATTACCAAGGTCAGCATAAGTAACACATCCATCACCTCACATAGTTAACTCCTTTTTTTTTTTTTTTTTTTTTTTTAATGGTGAGAATGCTTAAGATCTACTCTCAGCAACTTTTTAGAATACAATATCTTTAAGATAGTTAGTATGCTATACATTAGATCCTCGGAACTTGTTTTTTCTTATAACTGAAAATTTGTATCTTTTATTCTGCATCACCCATTTCTTTCTCCCCCCAGCCCCTGACAACCGCGATTCTATTCTCTGTCTCAAAGAAATATTCATATGTATATATACATTTTCTTTATCCATTCATCTGTCAAAGGACATTTAGGTCGTTTCCATATCTTCATTGTTGTGAATAATGCCGCAGTAAACATGGGAGTACAGATAAAACTTCAAAATACTGATTCCAAGTTCTTTGGATATGTACCCATGAGTGGGACTGCTGCATATGATAGTTCATAGGATAGTTCAATTTTTAATGTTTTGAGGAATTGCCATACTGTTTTCCATAATGACTGTACCCACTTACATTCCCACTGCATTAGGGTTCCTTTTTCGCCATATCCTCACCAGCATTTCTTTTCTCTTATCTTTTTGACAATAGCCACACTGACAAGTGTGAGATGATATCTCATTGTCATTTTGATTTGCGTTTTCTTGATCATTCATGATGTTGAACGTTTTTTCATGTTCCTATTGGCCATTTATATGTCTATTTTGGGAAAAATATCAGTTCAGGTTTTTTTGCCCATTTTAAAATTGGATTATTTGCTTTTTTGCTATTGATTTGTAGGAGTTCTTTATATATTTTGGATATTAACCCCTCATTTGATACACAGTTTGCTAGTATTTTCTTGCATTCTATAGGTGGCTTTTTCAGTGTATTGATTATTTCCTTTGCTGTGCAGAAGCTCTTTCATTTGATACAGCTTCACTTACTTATTTTAGCTTTTGTCGTCTATTCTTTTGGTGTCTTATCCAAGAAATCATGGCCAAGACAAATGTCAAGGATCTCTTTCCCTGTGTTTTCTTCAAAGATTTTTATCCATGGGTCTTACTCACCTTGTAAGAGATACTATATGCTGTATTGGTGAACTTACTTGACCATAAAACCTTCTATGTAAGGACCTTCCAGGTGGCATAGTGTGCTTTTATAAGAATTTTTAAGCCACCTCACTTTAAAGAATTAATTCATTAAAAATAATGACTTCATTCATTCTTTTATGTAATATTGTGAACTACAATGTGTTTTGATTATCTTCTGTTAGGGATTGTGGAGAAGAGTAAATCCTCACCTCCGATCTGAAGAGATTTATGGTTTCTTTTATTTTCCCCCTTTCCTCCTGGTCCGCTGGAATATTGTATTTCCTAAAGCATTTGAGTTGTTTTCTAATATTTGATGTTGAGTTTAACCCCAAATATTAATTTAAATTTCAGTGACCCTTTCTTCTATGGTATAAATTTTCTTTCTGAATTTCTCTTCTCCTTGTGCCCTTTACCTCTGTTCTGCCTCACCGAAAACCTCCTTACCATTTCTTTTTTATTGCAAGCTCAGAGTGTGGGAACTTTGTCAGACTTTGTTTTGTACAACTTCTAGCAAATGTTTCACGTCCAGAGGTTAATGAATGGCAAATAATGAATACTAGTGAAGAACGATGGGTTCACCAATGACTGAGTCTGTCTCCTTCTAATAGAGGGATTTCTATGGTTAAGATGGAAATAGAAGACATTTTTGGGGGGGTATTTTTTAACAGCTGGAATTTTTCCTGTTTTGTTTTGTAGCTGTTATTTGGAAAGTTACTGTATTCTGAAGAGTAGTCATTTGTAGCACAGCTAGTGCAATTTTTCAGATGCGTTATAACATCTTCTATAAATCTGTGGCTATTGTTGGACTCTGGTTGTTCTCGTATGCACTGGGATAAGGTGACTCATACAATTGAATAGAATCAACACTAGCTCTATCAGAAGCTGAGCATGTTCACAGACTTTTTTTTTAATCTGAAAAAGTTCTCAAAGCTTCTGTTCTACAGTGATTTTCTTCCAAACTAATCTGAAATTTCTTAAGTAGTTATTGTGAAGCACAGAGAGAGGTAGTTGTGTGTATGTGTGTGTGTGTGTGTAAATATATATGAATGTAGTTTACTTTGTGATATATTTCTGATGAAAAATAAAAGTAATTTTGCATGTCTTTTCAATTTTTCTGGATCAGATTTTGTCCACACAAGTTATCCGGGAAGATGATGCTAAGGCAAGGGCCAATCTTTATATGTTTTTGATGTTCCAAAGAGGTGATGATTATGAAGTTCTCCACTGGTGACTCTCAGCCTACAATAGGTACACCCGAGAAATGAACGCACAACACTAGAGTTCTGGCATCTTGCCCTGGGAGATGTCAGGGGACCCGCTGGGTCTGCATTTGTGTATACAGGGAAACACACAGTGTGAAGGAGTCTCCATATATAAGCATCCCTGAGAAATAAGTACACAGAAAGATTGTTTTGATGAGATATTTAGACTCAGTCATGTATATTTTATTCTAGTTAACTCGTGGCAAGGGTTGGCAAAAAAATGGACTCAAAGGGCTCAAGTAGAATTACCGTCCTTGAATACCAGCTGTTGAACATCTTTGTCGTAACTCTGTGAGTGGCAATGGACTGTGTCTTAGGCTCTGATAAAACCCTTTTAGTACTTCAGTGGAAAAGTAATATAGTGGACTGCAGGAAATATGGGGGGAAAGTTTAATGAGAGAGGAAGTACAGAGCACGTGATGGGACTTGGAAAGGTAGACCTTTATGGGCAACATCAGTTGCTGTGTCACTCAGCAAGTTTCCCTACTGGTTCTCCCTGTCCCGAGGGCTGAGGTAACAGCACCACCCTCTCCTCTGGGAAATGCTCCCAACTTTGGAGTCTAAAGGGTGTGGCCATTTTATTACTAACTCCAATCTGGCCACAGATAACTGAGACCCAGGCATGGGCTTTCAACCCAGCCCTATCAGAATCCTTCCCTAGAATTTTTACAAATGCAAACAGAGGAAGAGACACATCCCTAGATGATGGCAAAGCTGTGAGCTATTAGGTACAGAGGTAGCTGGAGGCTGTATTTTCAAAATATGGAAGATGCTTCTCAGAGAGAACACGTATCCAGCATAACCTGTGTGGAGAGAAGCACACACAGGAGGTGGAGAGCCTTGAAGGGTACATGTCTCTCTTTCCAGGTACACCTCAGTCTTAACTATACTTTGGTGTTTCTATTGCTACATGTCTGCTAATAAATTCCTCTTTGACTCAAGCTAGTGTGAGCGGGTTTCTGCTGCTTTCAAGCAAAAGGGTCTTGATTCATAAAGCCTGAAAAATAGGCACCAGGGAGAAGTATTTAGAAAAAGCAAGTTAGTTCTGTTAAGGCGAATAGCTTGCTTTCCGATAAAAACAATTGGCCCACCTGTTTGAGTGGAGTGTTATTTGGAGAAGTATTAGATATACAGTAAGAGTGTGATTAGAAACCTGATTAGTGGGATGCCTAGTTGGCTCAGTTGGCTGGACGACTGCCTTTGGCTCAGGTCATGATCCCAGAGTTCCCGGATCCAGTCGCACATTGGGCTCCCAGCTCCACAGGGAGTCTGCTTCTACCTCTGACCTTCTCCTTGCTCATGCTGTCTCTCATTGTCTCTTTCTCAAATAAATAAATAAATTCTTAAAAAAAAAAAAAAAGAAACCTGATTAGTGTCTGCATGAATCTGTTGTGTAGGGTCTGGAAAATAATATTAAATGAAAAAGCTTGCCACCTGTGCAAGATTAATATTCTATTCATTTCAGTTCTCTCTCTTCCCCATCCCGCCACATGAAAACATTCAGTTGGTGTGAAACCCAAGCAAGGGTTATGTGCCAGCAGTTACAAGAAACTGAATGCAACCAGTATGTCACTCAAGCAAGCATTTGTCTAATACCACAGTGGAGTCCAGACTCTATAAGACAGATGAGAGGCAAAGCAGTTTTTTCCCCCCTGGGGAGGAATCCTAGACTATATGCAGATATTTGCTTATCATTTAAAGCAAGGCATATTTATGATTTTAAAAATGTACTTAATTGATAAGATTACAAACCAAACCATTTGCAGCTCCTTGTCAATAAGCACAGGATCTGAGTCTAAGTGATGGCTTACTTGTTCGTCTTACCATGTGATGTGGGCTCCGGCGCCTGCCTTCTCGGTTGGACGTGAAAATGGCTGACTGTCCCTTTCCAACATTTGCTTCACCTTCCCCACCTTGACTATGGGTCATATTTCCCAGCAAGCTGTGACAGAAAGGAAAGAGTCCTAGACCAGACATCAGGAGATAACAAGAGGCTTTGCTGTTTATGTGTTCTGGAAACTTAAGTAGATTAATCTCTGAGTCTTTTTTATTCACTGCTATGAGGAAATAATGCCAACCTCATAGAGCTGTTAAGAAATAAAACTTTATTTATTGGTTGAGTAATTCAAAAATATTTATTAAGTGACTATTACCACAGTGCCTTTTGGGAGAGGCACTGAACAAAATTGAAACAAAAAACCAAAAAATCCAAACAAAAAACCAAAATCTTCAGCTGCCTAAAGCTTATTGTTTAATGATAGGGACAAGCCATAATGGATAAAATATATACTATGTAAGACAATCATAAGATAAATGCTAAGGAAGAAAAAAAAGTGGAGAAAAGGATTAGGAAGTGCTGTAACTTTGGAAATATGGCCAGGGGAGACCTCCTAAGGTTATATTTGGGAAAAGACAAGACGGAAAGAAGGAAGAAAGGAAGGAAGGAAGGGAGGGAGAGAAGGTAGAGCCAAGTCAGGCACATACCTGGGGTAAGAACTTTCCAAGTAGGGGGAACCACGTGTGCCAAGATTTTAGGACAGAAACATGCAAAGTGTGATAGACAAAAAGAAAGGACAGAATTGCAGCTGGAGTGGAGTGAGGTGAAGAAAAAATCGTGGAGGCCCTTCTAGGTCCCAGAAAGGACTTTGGCCTTCACTTTGAATGTGATGGAAGACTGTTGGAGGATTTTGCAACAATTTCCTTCCAAGTACCTAGACCAGTTCTAGCACATAGCAGGTGTTCAAAAAAATGCTTTCAGATTGAACCAAGGTTTGATCTTACCCACCTGCTTCTACTTTCAGCAGAGCATGACAGGTTGGGGCCATGGTCACATTGAGTTATGGTCTTTACATGGTATAAAAAATACCTTTGAACTTCTCAGAAATGACTGCAGCAGCTTGCTCCTCCTTAATCACTGTCTTCATTTCTTTAAAAGAGGTTAGAGGGGGTGGTCAAAACTGGTTTAGACTCTGTGATGCAGGGTGCCTGGGTGACTCAGTGGGTTAAAGACTCTGCCTTTGGCTCAGGTCATGATCCCAGGGTCCTGGGATCGAGGTCCGTATCGGGCTCTCTGCTCAGCAGGGATCCTGCTTCTCTGTCTCTCTCTGCCTACCTCTACCTAGCTGTGATCTCTGTCTGTCAAATAAATAAATAAAATCTTTAAAAAAATAAAATAAAGAGTTATCCTATTAAAAAAATCTGTGATGCAGTAGATTAATATATATATATTATTATTATTTTTTACCAATAATCTGTTAGTATTGGTGTATTTCCTAGGAACCGATCTGATAGTCATCATATTTCCTCTCTATCAATATGGGTAGGAGCTCATTAAATTTATTTACCTAGTAGTTTTAGAACCACTAGGAAAGTTAATCATGTAGAGTTCAAGAGAGCATAAAAATAGAAAAAACAAAGTGAGTTGATCTAGAGGAAGAGTCACACCTGCTGGGTTTCCCATATGACCTTTATCCTGAGACAGAATTGTAATGGGAGGGAAGTTGGCCCATAATGTTGGAAGTGAGGTTTCCATTCCCAGTGTGTTCACAGATGTTCCTAACTAGCTCTAGTCATCTCAGAAGATCAGAAAATAAGGTCAGAGAGGTGCACAATTGAGCTCTCGCTATTCAAAATAATGATTTAAAACACTCCCTTGATACAGTAAGCAAACAAAAAGCAGCTGTAAAGTAAAATGTGGGTTTTTTGTTTTTTCTTTTATTTGTTTGAGGAATACATTTATTTATTTATTTATTTATTTATTTATTTATTTTTAAAGATTTTATTTATTCATTCATGAGAGACAGAGAGAGAGAGAGGCAGATGGAAAAGCAGGCTCCCCACCAAGCCAGGAGCCCATTGTAGGACTCAATCCCAGGACCTGGGGATCATGACCTGAGCCAAAGGCAGATGCCCAAACGTCAGGTGCCTCTGACATTTAACCCAAACTTGCTAGTTCTGAGTTTTGCTGCTTAAGGACTGCTCAAGCTTCTAAACATGAACCGAATTTAGCTATGCCCCATCAATATCCTATTTCTCTCTTTTGTTTTTTGGACACTTACTTTTCTCTCCCTTATCTGCAAAACAATATGACCTATTGACTTTTTGGTCACAACTGTGCTGCAAGGATTTTCAGGGTGTAGAGTATATTTAAAATGAAGAATCTACAATTCATTTGAAGAGGATGGATTTCACAGCTATAAACAATCTTTTTATGATATGACTTGTGGTCATGGTGCCAATTATATTCATCAAATGTGTTTGCAACAAATGGGAGTAAGCATCCCTGAAATCACAGACAGTTTACTTTTCTCAACACATTTATTAGTAATGTCTATGAAACATCATATAAAGTATCTAATGCATCTATGATTTTTACATTTTCAAGGTAACTGTGAGAATGAGATTTGTTGAAATAGATTGATAAAGAAGAAAATTGAAGTAAATAAGATTAGGAGCAGGGAAGATATGAGATTTATATTTTTCTAGACCAGATAATTATGATTTGACTCCGTTTAAATTGGACTCTATGAAAACTGGTCCTCTAAGAGTTGCCTAGGCAAGACTAATTTGTGTTCAATGAATTTTAGATATTTTTCAATTTCCTTACTTTTTCAGAAACCTGACTAATTGGAAGGAAGTATAATTCAGCATATTGTATGAACATTTATTTTGATGAGTTGAACCTGGCGGGAATGTATTCATCTATTGGTATATATGACCAGATTTGCCAATACTCCTAGCCTCCGGTAAAAGCACTCGCCCTCTTGTTAGGAAAGTGTCCTCTCTCCTACCCCCTACCGATTTCTTTGCCATGACAATTAGTAGATGCCGCCTTTTTTTTTTAAAATTTTTAAAAGAACCTTTTCTTTCTTGCCACAGGATCTGGGTGAAGAGGAGGCAGCTGTTCCAAATTGGGAGCCTTGGCACCTAATCCCACAGCTACAAGCATTGGTTAAGGAATAGGCATATATGGCTCAAACTAACCCAAATCAGAGTCTCCTCTCATTTTTTAAAAACTGGAGCTAATGTAAAGTAGTAGTCCCTGTTGGAGGCCAGGACTTGTAGGAGGCCATGTACCTTGTTTAGAAGGTGGATTTCATAGGAGATAATGAATTGCAAGGAGAAGAAAAGCAGGGTGAGAATCCTGAACTCACTGTTGGTTCCAGCTGTCCTTAAACCCCATCTTATGCACATTCTTTCAGCTAGTTGGAGCCGGCACTGGCACTGTCTTTTTGGCTGAGATTAGGAATGACCAAGCCCTAAAATCTATATCTTTGAGATAAGATAACATCTTATCTCTGATTACAAAGGCTGAACAACACTCAGGTTATTTTCATACTTAATTTTCATACGGTTTACAAATCTTGAAAAATTCAAAGGTAAGTTTATCTTCTCAGGTCAAGTTCATACTTAAGTTGCTGTGAATATTCATGATGATATAAATACCTTATTTATGTTTGCCTACATTCAGACGCAACTACTACGCTGTATAGGTAGTAGGCATTTTAGACAGAAGCTGAAATTACAAATGAACAGGCTATATGGAAGGCAGCTTAAAATATGACCTTTAAATTTTTTATTGTGCATTTTTGGACTGCCCGTTCTCATTCTATATAGTTTTATCTTTACACAGAGAATTCCTGCTATGATAACCAACAAGGATTTAGACTTGTAATCTAGGCATTTTTATTGCACTACATATATCTGTTGTGATGTAGAAATATATATTATATTGTACACACACACACATATACACACACCACATACACACACGCTGACGATGAAACCCATAATAATGCAATTTGCTGTTACTGAAACTAAGGTCATCTCCACTTACCACCAGCTCTTTGTAAAGTATTCTAATGATAAATGCAAGTTCACTGGTAAATTTTTTAAAGTCAGTTTAGATGCTTTTTGTTGCAAAGAGTCCATATTGCTCTGACTTTTATGCTGGTCATTTATGAAAACAATTACTATCTGTGGCCTGCCAGGTGTCTGTTGAAGCATACCAAAATCATCAATGTTCATATGTAGACAGACGTATTGCCATCTCTGACATCAACAGATGGAACATTTTCATATGATACAAAAAGTAATGGTGCCTGACATTTCTAGGTTGAAAGCTCTTCTTTCTTTCTTGCTCTAATGGAAATAGACTTTGTGGACATCATGTTCACTTCAAGATTGTATGTAAATGTTTCTATAAAAATAGGGAGGTTTCTTTTTATTATCTCATGGAAGCTGAGAAATAAAGGTGTAGAGACAACATTGCCAGACAAACCAAAGATGATTTTAAAAACAGTTGAAATTCTATATATCAAAAATAGGATTGAGAGGGGAGCCTGGGTGGCTCAGTGGGTTAAGCCTCTGCCTTTGGCTCAGGTCATGATCTCAGGGTCCTGGGATTGAGTCCTGCATCGGGCTCTCTGCTCAGGGGGGAGCCTGATTCCCTCTCTCTCTGCCTGCCTCTCTGCCTACTTGTGACCTCTGTCTGTCAAATAAATAAATAAAATCTTAAAAAAAAATAGAATTGAGATACAAGTAGTACTATTTCTTTTTTCTTTTCTTCTTCTTTTTTTGGTAGATGGTGAGTTTGTATGGCATTTTCATCAAGAACTAAAGGACACAATACTTCAGAATAGAGAGATTCAAAC